>NC_056746.1:120761722-120816722 GCF_019279795.1 Protopterus annectens | reverse complement strand
TAGTGTAACAATAACAAGGCCTAACATCGAGGGTATTAGTGTAACTATAACAAGGCCTGATAACAAGAGGGTATTAGTGTAACTATAACAAGGTCTAACATAAAGACGGTATTACTGTAACTATAACAAGGCCTAACAACAAGAGGGTATTAGTGGGGGTGGAGCCTGAATGGCTAACTGAAAAGCAGCATTTTTTGGAGCTCCATAGATTAGTACTAAATTCAGGAAATTAAATTAACTATTACTAACACAACTACTACAAATATTTAGTTATAGTCTAAAGCAACAAAATACAAATGTTGGTGGATTTCTAAAATAAATTTCCTGTCAAATTACTTAGAAGTCTATACACAGCATCTGAAGAGATGAGCAACCTAAAGAATTCTCATGCTGACTTGACACTAAAAAAGGAACTACAACGTGTGACTACCACATTACAAGAATTATCAACAAAAATGGATGATTTTAAGATTAATCTACAGAACCTAGAAGAGAACTCACAGAAGCAAACAGAACCTAGAAGAGAACTCACAGAAGCATACTTCAGCAAAACCAGTCAAAGTTAACAAACATTGAAACTTCTTTGACTGACATTGATCAAAGGCTCAAAGAGGAGGAAACACAAACAGAGTTTCTCTTGAAGCAAAATACTTGGTTATCTAACAAACTAGATGATCTTGACAATAGAGAGAGAGAAGGTCAAACATCAGGATTTTTGGTTTACCTGAGAAAACAGAAGGAGGGGACACTATATCTTTCCTAAACTCTTGGATACCAGAGGTTCTAAATCTTAAAGAAGGTTTTTCCTTTGGAATAGAAAGGGCCCATCGTGCTCTGGGGAATAGAACTTCAGCAACAACTTCATCAACATCCATCATACCACCAAGATCAATTATAGTAAAATTCTTATCATTTATGGACAAAGAAGTGGTCTTAAAAACAACTTGGAGGAAAAGTCCTATAAAATATAACCAGAACACAATAAGATTTGACTATGACTACTCCACTAAAGTGCTGGAACAGAGAAAAAAGGTATGGCCTCTAATAAAAACTCTAAAACAGAATAATATTAAAGCTCAAATAGCCTTTCCTGCAAAAATTAAAATAATGCACCTGAGATGAGAACCTTCAAGACTCAGGAAGAAGCTGTGCATTTCATTCAAAACAATAACATTGTAATCATTTCTGAAGATATGGAATGGGCATCCCCATCCCTGAAGAGAACCACTGACAAAAATGACTGGAATGATGTCAAAAAAAAAGAAACAGAAAACTGAATCCAAAGTACCAACTTCTATGAAATCTGTAAAAGTGTCAACTGCAACCGAACTATTAAAAGCATCTAAATGGTCTCACTATGTATTAATAATATATATATATATATATATATATATATATATATATATATATATATATATATATATATATACAAGGAAAGGTATGTTTCCTATAACTATTTATACTTGTCTTATCGTCCTATTAAGTTTCTCTTCTTCTCTTTGTTTTAATAAATAAATGTTAAAATTTCTACTACTTAATATAGCTATTTATTTAATCTAGTAATATCAAAGTTAAATTATTATGTTTTATAACTATGTTTTTCAGCCTACTAGTCTCATGTCTATTATTTAATTAATTAATTTTCCTTTATTAAAATGCTTATTGTTATTTTCAGTCTGAGTCTCATACAGTAGCACTTATAGGCTTTTTAGACTATATTAATGAAATGTTCCTCGTAGTTACCAAACGTTCCCATTTTTAAATGGAGAAATGCTATTGAGATCTGTCAGTTAAAATTAAAGTAACTAGAAGGTATTTCCTCATTGCTGATGCGAATGAGGATGTTAAGAAAGAGACTCGTTTCGAGTTGCAGTTATTACATGTAGTAAATTGTCTATAATAAAAATCGGGAGTTTACCTTGCTTATCATTTAGTAATGGGAGAGTAAATATATATGCTTTATCTGATTGGCTTTGATTGTTCCAAACTGGTGTGTGGTTATCAGTCTAGGTGTGTATAAAACAGTTTTTTTTTCTCTATTTTTGTTTTTACATTTTAAATATGCTACCTAAATTTCATTCCATGTTAAAATGTTAGATCGATTAGTAACTAACATACTGTGATCGGGAACAGTATAGAATTATTTGAATTAAGCGAAAATGAATGCCCTGCCTTTGGACGATGCATTAGAGTAATGTATGGAAGAGGTGGTCTAACAAACTGCAAATACACACAGACTACACATTAATTTATATTCATTACAGTATTAAAACATCAACTTCCTTCCCTGGCATAAATGACAATTATTGCATACCTATTTATTTTGACCTTTGTTATACTGCCCACAGCCTATTGCATAATATATACATTGCAGTCATTGATAATTAGCTGGGGTCTTCGCAATGGCCTTAAACAATGTTGTATGCTTCTGGAGACTATTGCCGTAATCATCGCTGTTAGTATTATGGTGAAAAACATTTTTTTTGCATCTTGCCTCAGATGCACTGATGAAGAAAGATTGTACACCAGGGTTATGCCCTATTTGAAATCTTGTCCGGTCTGTCATTGTGTGCTTGCTGCAAGGACTGGGACTATTGTTGCAGCTAGAGGAAAAAATTGTTACTGAAAGTAGGGTTTGGATTTCTTAGATGGCTGCATTACTGAAATAGTTGTTACTTGGCTTGGCGATTGTTCCTATTTCGGGAAGCTGGCTGACAGTGGAGTGATTTTCTAGGCAGGGTTTGTTGAAGTATCTGGCGATCTCTACTTGTCGGGGATAATTGGTGGGATTTCTCTGTGGAATAGAGGCCGAGAACTGTTGTCATCCTGGTGATGTACTGCTTTGCCTTCTGAATTGATAATGAATGGTACGGTTTTTGTTGGTTGTAGTTGCAGATTATGAGGAACTGATGTACAGTTGTGTCGGGTCAGATTGGAGAAGCACTGTCGGTCGAGTTAATTGGTGTTGTTTGAGGTCAGACAGTATGCAGAGAGTGGGGTTAAAGGTGCAATGGACATGATGTGAGCTGACCCTGGTGTCTTTGGGACAGGGGTGGTGTGCTCCTTGCGAGGGAGAGTGTCAGTGTTTTGAGCAGTTTTTTTTTTTTTTCTTCCTCTCTTTCTTCCGTTTTCACGGCAGTTGTTTGAGTGGGAAATAAGTGCTTGTGAAGTTTTATAAAAGTCTATTTAGACTGCAGTTTGCACAAGTTAGGGAAAATGTTTTCTCCTATCTTTACAATTGCAGAGTAGTTTAATGTTGTCATAACAACGAGTAGATAAGGTTTTGATTGGCTGTTGGTATACTCATACCCTACAGAAGCACGTTCACAATGCACTTTAGGAAACAAGCTAGATTTCCCTTATCTAGTTACACCCCGTACAAGAGAATATAAAATTAAATCTGATTGTTGTTTGAACCATATTTTAACAAAATCATTATTAATGTAAACCAAGCAACTAAAATGATATAAGTACCTGATTAAAACATTCATAGAAACTACTATGCTTTACACCACTTAGATAATTTAAACATATGCATTTTTTGACTGCCTTTCTAAAGCATTACTATAACTATTAGCCGAAATATAATAAGATTAAGCCTATATTCAGATTATAAGATAATTATACAGTCTCTTTTAAATCTGATGAACAGTTCTTGAAAGCATATGTTTATATATTATAAGATGTGATATTCTTTTTAATTTATGTTTTTGCTTGCAAGTCTTGTGATTAAAGATTAAAGTGTCTGTGTGCTTAAACAAGTAAACTCATATCCAATATGGAAAGATATGCTGATACAATGAACTGAATAAGACAATAATTAGTATAATTCAACTGCATTTGTTTTCTATGTTTAGATGGTAATGATATAGTAGTTAATTCATATTAAACAATGCCTTCTACAACCAAATGTTTTAAATCACAATAATAGTTGTTTATTAGACTTCTTGATTATTTACAGTGTATATGGAGCTCAAAGGAATGGGAAAAGGAAGTTAGAGTGATTTATTTACAGTATATATGGAGCTCAAAGGAATGGGAAAAGGAAGTTAGAGTAATTTATTTACAGTATATATGGAGCTCAAAGGAATGGGAAAGGGAGGTTAGAGTGATTTATTTACAGTATATATGGAGCTCAAATGAATGGGAAAAGGAAGTTAGAGTGATTTATTTACAGTATATATGGAGCTCAAAGGAATGGGAAAGGGAAGTTAGAGTGATTTATTTACAGTATATATGGAGCCCAAAGGAATGGGAAAAGGAAGTAAGAGAGATTAACTTACAGTATATATGGAGCTCAAAGGAATGGGAAAAGGAAGTTAGAGTGATTTATTTACAGTATATATGGAGCTCAAAGGAACGGGAAAAGGAAGTTAGAGTGATTTATTTACAGTATATATGGAGCTCATAAGAATGGGAACAGGAAGTTAGAGTCATTTATTTACAGTATATATGGAGCTCAAAGGAATGAGAAAAGGAAGTTAGAGTCATTTATTTACAGTATATATGGAGCTCAAAGGAACAGCAAAAGGAAGTTAGAGTGATTTATTTACAGTATATATGGAGCTCAAAGGAATGGCAAAAGGAAGTTAGAGTGATTTATTTACAGTATATATGGAGCTCAAAGGAATGGGAAAAGGAAGTTACAGGGATTTATTTACAGTATATATGGAGCTCAAAGGAATGGGAAAAGGAAGTTACAGTGATTTATTTACAGTATATATGGAGCTCAAAGGAATGGGAAAAGGAAGTTAGAGGGATTTATTTACAGTATATATGGAGCTTAAAGGAACGGGAAACATACCTCTCAACTTCTTGCAGCAAGAAATCTGGACAAAGCCATTAAGAAAAGTGGGACAAAGGCCCAAAAATAGGGACAACTTTTTAATATTGCACTTAGAAACCTAGAAAGGTGATAGAATAACAGGTTTTGCTTTAGCATGGATTTTCTGAAGGGTATGAAGTGTGGAACTCAAATGCCTGTCATTATTTTCTAACTTCAGTATTTAATGATTTGCCACTAATTTGAAAGAAAAAACACAATTTTATGAAAAATGGACCAAAAATATGAGGCAAAAATCTGGACATTCTGCGAAAATCTGTACAGTTGAGAGGTATGACGGGAAAAGGAAGTTAGAGTGATTTATTTACAGTATATATGGAGCTCAAGGAATGGCAAAAGGAAGTTAGAGTGATTTATTTACAGTATATATGGAGCTCAAAGGAAGGGGAAAAGGAAGTTAGAGTGATTTATTTACAGTATATTTGGAGCTTAAAGGAACGGGAAAAGGAAGTTAGAGGGATTTATTTACAGTATATATGGAGCTCAAAGTAATGGGAAAAGGAAGTTACAGTGATTTATTTACAGTATATATGGAGCACAAGGAATGGGAAAAGGAAGTTAGAGTGATTTATTTACAGTATATATGGAGCTCAAAGGAATGGGAAAAGGAAGTTACAGTGATTTATTTACAGTATATATGGAGCTCAAAGGAACGGGAAAAGGAAGTTAGAGTGATTTATTTACAGTATATATGGAGCTCAAAGGAATGGGAAAAGGAAGTTAGAGTGATTTATTTACAGTATATATGGAGCTCAAAGGAATGGGAAAAGGAAGTTAGAGTGATTTATTTACAGTATATATGGAGCTCAAAGGAATGGGAAAAGGAAGTTAGAGTGATTTATTTACAGTATATATGGAGCTCAAAGGAATGGGAAAAGGAAGTTAGAGTGATTTATTTACAGTATATATGGAGCTCAAAGGAATGGGAAAAGGAAGTTAGAGTGATTTATTTACAGTATATATGGAGCTCAAAGGAATGGGAAAAGGAAGTTACAGTGATTTATTTACAGTATATATGGAGCTCAAGGAATGGGAAAAGGAAGTTAGAGTGATTTATTTACAGTATATATGGAGCTCAAAGGAATGGGAAAAGGAAGTTAGAGTGATTTATTTACAGTATATATGGAGCTCAAAGGAATGGGAAAAGGAAGTTAGAGTGATTTATTTACAGTATATATGGAGCTCAAAGGAACGGGAAAAGGAAGTTACAGTGATTTATTTACAGTATATATGGAGCTCAAAGGAATGGGAAAAGGAAGTTAGAGTGATTTATTTACAGTATATATGGAGCTCAAAGGAATGGGAAAAGGAAGTTAGAGTGATTTATTTACAGTATATATGGAGCTCAAAGGAATGGGAAAAGGAAGTTAGAGTGATTTATTTACAGTATATATGGAGCTCAAAGGAATGGGAAAAGGAAGTTAGAGTGATTTATTTACAGTATATATGGAGCTCAAAGGAATGGGAAAAGGAAGTTAGAGTGATTTATTTACAGTATATATGGAGCTCAAAGGAATGGGAAAAGGAAGTTAGAGTGATTTATTTACAGTATATATGGAGCTCAAAGGAATGGGAAAAGGAAGTTAGAGTGATTTATTTACAGTATATATGGAGCTCAAAGGAATGGGAAAAGGAAGTTAGAGTGATTTATTTACAGTATATATGGAGCTCAAAGGAATGGGAAAAGGAAGTTAGAGTGATTTATTTACAGTATATATGGAGCTCAAAGGAATGGGAAAAGGAAGTTAGAGTGATTTATTTACAGTATATATGGAGCTCAAAGGAATGGGAAAAGGAAGTTAGAGTGATTTATTTACAGTATATATGGAGCTCAAAGGAATGGGAAAAGGAAGTTAGAGTGATTTATTTACAGTATATATGGAGCTCAAAGGAATGGGAAAAGGAAGTTAGAGTGATTTATTTACAGTATATATGGAGCTCAAAGGAATGGGAAAAGGAAGTTAGAGTGATTTATTTACAGTATATATGGAGCTCAAAGGAATGGGAAAAGGAAGTTAGAGTGATTTATTTACAGTATATATGGAGCTCAAAGGAATGGGAAAAGGAAGTTAGAGTGATTTATTTACAGTATATATGGAGCTCAAAGGAATGGGAAAAGGAAGTTAGAGTGATTTATTTACAGTATATATGGAGCTCAAAGGAATGGGAAAAGGAAGTTAGAGTGATTTATTTACAGTATATATGGAGCTCAAAGGAATGGGAAAAGGAAGTTAGAGTGATTTATTTACAGTATATATGGAGCTCAAAGGAATGGGAAAAGGAAGTTAGAGTGATTTATTTACAGTATATATGGAGCTCAAAGGAATGGGAAAAGGAAGTTAGAGTGATTTATTTACAGTATATATGGAGCTCAAAGGAATGGGAAAAGGAAGTTAGAGTGATTTATTTACAGTATATATGGAGCTCAAAGGAATGGGAAAAGGAAGTTAGAGTGATTTATTTACAGTATATATGGAGCTCAAAGGAATGGGAAAAGGAAGTTAGAGTGATTTATTTACAGTATATATGGAGCTCAAAGGAATGGGAAAAGGAAGTTAGAGAGATTTATTTACAGTATATATGGAGCTCAAAGGAATGGGAAAAGGAAGTTAGAGTGATTTATTTACAGTATATATGGAGCTCAAAGGAATGGGAAAAGGAAGTTAGAGTGATTTATTTACAGTATATATGGAGCTCAAAGGAATGGGAAAAGGAAGTTAGAGTGATTTATTTACAGTATATATGGAGCTCAAAGGAATGGGAAAAGGAAGTTAGAGTGATTTATTTACAGTATATATGGAGCTCAAAGGAATGGGAAAAGGAAGTTAGAGTGATTTATTTACAGTATATATGGAGCTCAAAGGAATGGGAAAAGGAAGTTAGAGTGATTTATTTACAGTATATATGGAGCTCAAAGGAATGGGAAAAGGAAGTTAGAGTGATTTATTTACAGTATATATGGAGCTCAAAGGAATGGGAAAAGGAAGTTAGAGTGATTTATTTACAGTATATATGGAGCTCAAAGGAATGGGAAAAGGAAGTTAGAGTGATTTATTTACAGTATATATAGAGCTCAAAGGAATGGGAAAGGGAAGTTAGAGTGATTTATTTACAGTATATATGGAGCTCAAAGGAATGGGAAAAGGAAGTTAGAGTGATTTATTTACAGTATATATGGAGCTCAAAGGAATGGGAAAAGGAAGTTAGAGTGATTTATTTACAGTATATATGGAGCTCAAAGGAATGGGAAAAGGAAGTTAGAGTGATTTATTTACAGTATATATGGAGCTCAAAGGAATGGGAAAAGGAAGTTAGAGTGATTTATTTACAGTATATATGGAGCTCAAAGGAATGGGAAAAGGAAGTTAGAGTGATTTATTTACAGTATATATGGAGCTCAAAGGAATGGGAAAAGGAAGTTAGAGTGATTTATTTACAGTATATATGGAGCTCAAAGGAATGGGAAAAGGAAGTTAGAGTGATTTATTTACAGTATATATGGAGCTCAAAGGAATGGGAAAAGGAAGTTAGAGTGATTTATTTACAGTATATATGGAGCTCAAAGGAATGGGAAAAGGAAGTTAGAGTGATTTATTTACAGTATATATGGAGCTCAAAGGAATGGGAAAAGGAAGTTAGAGTGATTTATTTACAGTATATATGGAGCTCAAAGGAATGGGAAAAGGAAGTTAGAGTGATTTATTTACAGTATATATAGAGCTCAAAGGAATGGGAAAAGGAAGTTAGAGTGATTTATTTACAGTATATATGGAGCTCAAAGGAATGGGAAAAGGAAGTTAGAGTGATTTATTTACAGTATATATGGAGCTCAAAGGAATGGGAAAAGGAAGTTAGAGTGATTTATTTACAGTATATATGGAGCTCAAAGGAATGGGAAAAGGAAGTTAGAGTGATTTATTTACAGTATATATGGAGCTCAAAGGAATGGGAAAAGGAAGTTAGAGTGATTTATTTACAGTATATATGGAGCTCAAAGGAATGGGAAAAGGAAGTTAGAGTGATTTATTTACAGTATATATGGAGCTCAAAGGAATGGGAAAAGGAAGTTAGAGTGATTTATTTACAGTATATATAGAGCTCAAAGGAATGGGAAAAGGAAGTTAGAGTGATTTATTTACAGTATATATGGAGCTCAAAGTAATGGGAAAAGGAAGTTAGAGTGATTTATTTACAGTATATATGGAGCTCAAAGGAACGGGAAAAGGAAGTTAGAGTGATTTATTTACAGTATATATGGAGCTCAAAGGAACGGGAAAAGGAAGTTAGAGTGATTTATTTACAGTATATATGGAGCTCAAGGAATGAGAAAAGGAAGTTAGAGTGATTTATTTACAGTATATATGGAGCTCAAAGGAACGGGAAAAGGAAGTTAGAGTGATTTATTTTCAGTATATATGGAGCTCAAAGGAATGGGAAAAGGAAGTTAGAGTGATTTATTTACAGTATATATAGAGCTCAAAGGAATGGGAAAGGGAAGTTAGAGTGATTTATTTACAGTATATATGGAACCCAAAGGAATGGGAAAAGGAAGTTAGAGTGATTTATTTACAGTATATATGGAGATCAAAGGAATGGGAAAAGGAAGTTAGAGAGATTTATTTACAGTATATATGGAGCTCAAAGGAACGGGAAAAGGAAGTTAGAGTGATTTATTTACAGTATATATGGAGCTCAAGGAATGGGAAAAGGAAGTTAGAGAGATTTATTTACAGTATATATGGAGCTCAAAGGAATGGGAAAAGGAAGTTACAGTGATTTATTTACAGTATATGCGGAGCTCAAAGGAATGGGAAAAGGAAGTTAGAGTAATTTATTTACAGTACATATGGAGATCAAAGGAACGGGAAAAGGAAGTTACAGTGATTTATTTACAGTATATATGGAGCTCAAAGGAACAGGAAAAGGAAGTTAGAGTGATTTATTTACAGTATATATGGAGCTCAAAGGAACGGGAAAAGGAAGTTAGAGTGATTTATTTACAGTATATATGGAGCTCAAAGGAATGGGAAAAGGAAGTTAGAGTGATTTATTTACAGTATATATGGAGCTCAAGGAATGGGAAAAGGGAGTTAGAGTGATTTATTTGCAGTATATATGGAGCTCAAAGGAATGGGAAAAGGAAGTTAGAGTGATTTATTTACAGTATATATGGAGCTCAAGGAATGGGAAAAAGAAGTTAGAGTGATAGTTCACCAGATGTCTCAATCTGTTGCACTAAGAATGTGTTTCATTCCATGGTGGGTAGGGATTAATGAGCTAACTACTTTAACTTTAGTATTTATTTTAGTTTTTAAATTGTTCATTATTTTTACCGAGCCTGACGTATACTTATTGAGTATCTTAGTGATAACATGCTTCACTGAGATAATTGATTATGTACTAATCAATAATACTTTATTTTTTAAGGAGGGGATGATTTCCGGTAAAGTCAATGACACCTTTAAATATTTCCTCAAAATAATTTGATATGGACCTTTCTATATTATCGTTAAACATTAGTGGTCTAAATAGTCCAAATAAAAGATCTAACTAAGATATCTAAACTTCAATAGATTACAAATATTTTTTTTACAGGAAACACATTTCAAGAGCAATGATAATTTCACATAGAACCCAAGTGAGTTCAAAACCTTAGCATGTTCCAATTTTAAAACAAAGAAGAGTGAGGTAATAATTCTATGGAGAAAGAATTTATTAAATCCTGAAATAATACATAAATATATAGACAATGAGGGCCTTATAGCTATAGTCATTCTGAAGTTTAGTAACAGGTTGTGGACACTAGTAAACCTATATTGGTTTCTGGGTATTGGGATGGGGCAGTCAAAAAGCATTTAGATCAAATTACAAGCATATTTAAAGGTAATTTAATAATGGGGGGACTTTAATTGTATTACAGATATGTCTAAAACTACTAATAAAAAATCTTCACGTCTAACAGCTACTGCAAAATTACTAAAAAAATGGACCGAATCCTTAAAATTAAAAGATACCTTTAATGTTATAGATAGTAATTCCTTGGTATTCTCCCATCAAGATTATAGATATGGTAACCAAACCAGAATTGATAAGATATATATTTCCCAGGATCTTCAAACAAAAATTATTTCCTTTGCAATAATTCCATGCCCCCTCTCAGATCATAATTCTCTAATTCTAAAAGTGCAAAGAAATTTTAAATCACTTGGTTTTCTTACTAGAATTCCTTCTTATATTACAAAAATTAAAGAATTTAAGAAATGGTTAGTGAATGAACTCAATTTCTTTGTAGATGTAAACTACAACTCGGAAGCAAATATAGTAATGGTATGAGATTCATTAAAAGCTTATATCTATGGAAAAACAATTGCTTGGTATAAAAATAAAATCAAGGAATGGGAATCAGAACTTCAAGAACTACAAAGGAAGCTCACATTATTTAAATCTAAAAAATCTCCTAATTTATTAGAGAATAAGAAGACAATAGAAGACTTAAATAAAAGATATATTGAAATCTTAAATCGCAAAACTAATTTAGCCATGGAGAGGTTAAAAATAAATTCTTATGCCACCTCCAAAAAACTTACATAACTTATCTGTTAAAGTTAAAATGCAATCTAAAGCTAATACTATTGTTAATATACTACATGAAGAAAAAGGTAAGAAAGTTTCGGAAATAGGAGATATTCTAGATGCTTTCAAGTGTCATTTCAAAAATCATTTTAAAAATAACAATAATTTGCCAGAACATCCCCTTTTAGAAAATGTGTTTTCAAATATTAAACCAATCCCTGAAAGTTTACAAAATGAATTACAAAAATCCATTACGCACAAAGAAGTCATAGATACAATCAAAGAAAGTAAAACTAGTAAATCTCCCGGAATGGATGGCTTAATCACAGAAATTTACAAACTTTCCCAAAAAATATAACCTCATTACTACATAAAACATTTATTGAAATTCAAACTTGTGCATTAATTCCTCCTTCATGGAGTTACTCCTTAATCGTACCCATTTTAAAAGAAAACAAGGATGATAGTCAATGCAGCTCATATAGGCCAATTTCATTATTAAATAATGATTATAAAATATTTATGTCTATATTGGTTAAAAAAATAAAAAAATCATATGAATGAAACTATCAACTATGACCAAACTGGGTTTATTTAAAATAGACATCCACATGATAACATTAAAAGAATATTGACATTAATTGTTTAAACAAAGAAAATATAGAAACCTTAATAATTGGACTAGATATTGAGAAAGCTTTTGATTCCTTGAACTGGGATTATTTAATTAAAATCTTAGAAACTTATAAATTTCCCATCTCCTTCATTACATTTATTAAAAAGGTTTATGAAAACAATTTAACTTATGTTTAATTAGGACCCTTTACCTCAGAAGCTATACAAGTTACGAGAGGTACTAAACAAGGATGCCCTATGTCACCCATTTTATTTGCATTAGCTATAGAACTATTGGCAATATTAATATGAAACAATCCAAAGATAAAAGGAATAAATATATTTGGTCAATATAACTCCAAGATCATGCTCTTTGCTGATGACATACTTCTTACACTATTGAATTCAAAAGAAACAGTTGAATTAGATAATCTGATAAAGAAATTTCATAAGATCTCAGGACTCCGATTTAACAAACAAAAGTCTAAATACTTATTATTAAATAAAAAAAGGATTTTCAAATAGATAAGTATCATGTCATAGGAGAACATGTCTCAACAATAAAATACTTAGGGATAGACTTGTGTGAAAATATTCAAGATATATTGAATATTAATTATAGAAGGATCATAGCTACAATAGACTCTCTAGTGGGTAAATATAATAAGTTATTTATAGTTTTTGAAGATAGATTACAGTTAATTAAAATTATTCTTCTCCCTAAAATTTTGTATGTTGTACAAACCACTTTGTTAATTCCTGAGAAAACTCACCTTAAGAAAATTACATAAATTTTGCTAAGATTTTTGTGGTTTCCTAAAATAAACAAAATTGCATATACCCATCATATCAGACAATGGGACCCGGGAGGAATACATTTCCCAGATATTGAATCTTATATAAGAGCAACTTTACTTAAAACTGTGCTTGAATAGATCAATCCAAATTATATGTCTAATTGGAAATTGTTACATACAACTATAATAATAAATGAAAATAATTTACTTAAAAATTCTACTTTTCTAAACAAGGCCAATATATTATGGTACTCACTGGCCTTAAATTATCAATACAATATAACTAAACTAACTAGGGCAAATTTAATAAATCATTTATTTGACTATTTTAGGAAATTTATAAACATGAATATGGATTTAAAGCTTTGGTTTGCAACATTAATTCCCTTCAGCATTACTAAAAACTTTCCAGATAGAATTCATAGAGATATATTCCTCTCTTGGGAATAGAAAAATCTAATCTGTTGGTTACACTGTCTAAAAAATCACCAAGAACGGGATTTGCAATATATGATGTCAACTTACAAAGAGAATTCTCATGAATGGTTAATGCTTCAGAATATATTGACATACTCCAAGGATCTATGTAGGATAATAAATAATTCTTCTTTTTCAAATACACCAAATTTTATATCCAGACTGTTTGAAATTTTATATAATAATAAGAAACTGGAAAATGATACTTCATATTTATATAATCTAATAAAAAATTACAAAACACAACGTAAACCAGCATATTGGCAATATATTACTAAAGGATATACGATTCAGTTAACCTCAGAAAATAAATCTAATTTACTTCTCTCAGTAAAATTAACTTCTTTGTTCTCATTATTGGAGAATGTTTACCTGGAAATTCCTTCATAGATCCTTTTTAACCCCTGATAAAGTTTCAAAAATCAGTCCTTCTAATAGGTTCATAGGTTCATAGGTTGGTACTAGGCTATCAGCCCTAGGGCCTATACAAGCCTAGCCATAACAATTCCCTGGCTATTAATTCCCACATTATTTACTTTCCTGGACCCCTGTCTAGCAGGGCGACTGACGTGATCCCTGGGGTGAATTTCCTTTCTCCCATCCAAATGTCAAGGTTCCTCTTGAAGATGTCCAAAGAGGCACTCTGCTTGACATGTATGGACAATCTATTCCAGAGTCTGGGGAGTCTCTGGGTCAGGAACCTATCCCTCCAGCATGTTTTGTTTATTGTGATGACAAGGTTTAGATCCCTGGAGCGTGTAGCTCTGAGGGATTGGGATTTCTTTAAGTGTAGCATGTCCAACAGCTCTGGGTTTGACATGGCCTTGTATGTTAAGCAGAGATCGCCTCTGAGTAGACAATATGCGACAGAGTATAGCTGGAGTTTTTTAAGGCGGTCAGCGTAGGGCATCTGCTTTAGGCCTGTGATTCTTTTAGTGAGGTATTTCTGAGGCCTTTCCAGTTGTTGCAGATGTCTTGAGAGGTACATACCAAATGGGGCGTTGTATTCTATAATGGGTCTAATGAGGGATGAGTACAGTGGGACAATGACCTCCTTTTTTCTGGATGAAAAGCCCTTCATGATGAGGTGTGCCACATAGAAGGATTTCCTGACTGTTGTGGCGATGTGGTTATCGAAAGTGAGACCACTGTCCACCTGTGTCCCTAAGTCTCTTATCACACTTTCTGTGTTTAGTTTACTGCCACCTATATGGTAATTCATGGATACATGTTTTTTCCCAAACGGGATAACAATACATTTCTTGGCATTGAGCTTGAGCCCATGGCTCTGGCACCAAGCATCTGTTTCTGTAAGGCCCTTTGTAGAGTATCCACATCATTTGGGATTCAATAATGGCTCCCAGTTTGCAGTCATCTGCAAACTTTGTTAGCCAGAGTCCCTTAGTGTTGACCTGTACTTCAGAAAAGTAGATGCCAAACAAGAGCGGCCCCAGGACTGAACCCTGAGGTACTCCACTTGTCACTTGTCTGGAGCTGGATTTGGATTCGGCTACTTTTACAGTGTGGGTTCTATCAGTAAGCCATTTAGCAACCCATTGGGTGACATAGGGATTAATACCCAACTTAGTAAGTTTATCTATGATTCCAGAGTGGGGATGGTGTCAAAGGCCTTGGCAAGGTCTAGATAGGCTGTGTGGACCACCTTACCCTTGTCCATGGCTCTGGAGACTGATTCAAAGAAGTCAATCAGGTTCAGGAGACAAGATCGGCCCTTCACAAACCCAAACTGGGTGGGGTCCAGTGTTTGAAGGTTGCCAATGTCTTTGTTTATAAGTTCCATGATAATACGCTCCATGGCCTTGCAGATAAGGCTTGTCAGACTGATGGGACAGTAGTTTCCGGGATCCAAGGTGGATCCCCTTGTGGATTGGGATAACTGTAGCTCTGCGCCACTCAGTGGGCACGAAACCTGAGGTGAGGCTATGATTAAACATGACACTTAGGTGAGGTGCCAGTTCATATTGTAGTTCATGTAGTACACAGCCCGGGATGTCATCTGGTCCCATGGATGCTGTATTCTTGGCTTTAGAGAGTGCGTTTGTACCTGTGTGGCCGTTATTACTGGAATTTGGCAATCTTCCGGTATTGAGATGGGCCATTTAGGGGTGAGAGGGGGTGAAGTTGGCACTGAATCGATCTGCCAGGATATTGGCAATATCCTTTGGATCAGTATATTTATTGCCATTCTGTTTTAGCTCAGAGCAGATCTGAGCATTGCCATTTAGATTCTTGACATAGTTATAGAATGCTTTGTGGTTGTCTTTGGAATCTTTGGCAATTTTATTTTCATAACTAGCTTTGGAGGATTTTATGAGGCATCTCAGTTTCTTACTGAGGCTAGTAAGGGAGTTTTTTGCATCCTGGGATTTTCCTCTTTTCTGCAAAAGTTTCTTCCTTTTGTTGTAAAGTTTGTTTATGGCAGGGGACCACCAGATTGGCTTCCTTTTTTTGGATGAGAGCATTTTGGTTCTATTTGGGATGGCACGATTCATGCATGAGTGGATGTGCTCGTACAGTGCCTTAGTGTAGGATTCAGCAGTTGAACTTTCAGTTCCCGTCTGCATGGGTGTCATTAAGTTTGTCACTTCTGACTTGAGGAGCATGAAGTTGGCTTTGGAGAAGTTTTTTATGGTGGTTTCTTTACTGGGGGGTGGGGGTGGGATGTGGATGTTAAGGGTGATTAGCATATGGTCAGACCTGACTAACGAGGGGGTGACCATAGGTATGGAGCATTGATTTGCCATGTTGGTAATGACCAGGTCTAGGATATTGGAGCCCCTGGTGGGACTATGAATTAGTTGATCCAGGGCGTTGGAATTTATGAATTCCAAGAACCGTTGCGCAAAGGTGTTGGGACATGAGTAGTTTTCCCAGTTAATGGCAGGGTAGTTAAAATCACCCAGTATTAGGGTGTTTGGTTCTATCTTAATATTTTCCAGTATGTTTAAAAAGGTGTAGTGAGAATCTTGGGGTATGGTGGGGGATCTGTAGCAAGCACCAATTTGGATTGCAGTCTTACCTAGTGTTAGTTGCACTTGGAGAATTTCAGACACATTGTGTTGGCCAACTAGCCTGGTGGTGTGAATATCCTTGGTGAATATTGACACTCCTCCACCTTTAGTGTTTCGGTCCTGGTTTGGTGGCTGAAAACTGTGGTAAGAGTTGTAGCCTGGTATTGCAGGGGTGCTCTCTGGAGCCTTGAACCAGGTCTCAGTTACTGCACAGATATCGATGTTCTCCATTTTTAGGAGTGCCTCGAGAGAGTGCATTTTGAGGTTTAGACTTCTAGCATTGAGTAGCATTACCTTCAGATTTTGCATGCTTGTATCTGTTACGGTGGTGGTTTTGTCCTTTGAAGTTTGCCTAAAAAAATAATGATGGGTTATGCTGGAGATGTCAACAGTATAATAAAGCAGATTGGTCTCACATTTTCTACGATTGCATAAAAATTAAACCCTTTTGGGAAAGTATTAATAATTTCTTACAGGCGATTTATACAGATAATTTTGTCATGACCAAGGCTTTGTTATTACTGAATATATCTGATCATGCTTATTTTTCAAATAAGACTGACCTTCATTTACTTTGGACTATACTAGCTATAGCTAGGAAATGCATAACAAAGAGATGGAATTCTACCACAGCTCCTAGCAAAGAAGATTTCATATGTCAATTGAATAGGACAGCCTTAATGGAAATAAAAACCAAAGAATTAAGACTGTTTCCCAGACCATTAACTAAAAACCCTTGGAAAAAAGTTCTAACTTTGATTGATACTTTGCAAATGGATCTAACCTCCTCATGAAGCAAGTACTATTAAACTTTAATTAAACTATATCTGTGTAATTTGTTATCATGCAAGTTTTAAAATATCAGGCTAAATGTAAATTTGTATATAGTTAATAATTATCTAACTTGATTGCAAACCATGATAAGTTTTCATTTATTGTTTATGGTAAATTTAAAATAAAAATCATCTGAGTAAAAAAAAAAAGGGTATTAGTGTAACTATAACAAGGCATGGCAACAAGAGGGTATTAGTGTAACTATAACAAGGTCTAACAACAAGAGGGTATTAGTGTAACTATAACAAGGCCTGAAAACAAGAGGGTATTAGTGTAACTATAACAAGGCCTAACATCAAGAGGGTATTAGTGTAACTATAACAAGGCCTAATGACAAGAGGGTATTAGTGTAACTATAACAAGGCCTGGCAACAAGAGGGTACTAGTGTAACTATAACAAGGCCTAACATCGAGGGTATTAGTGTTAACTATAACAAGGCCTGACAACAAGACGGTATTAGTGTAACTATGACAAGGCCTAACATCAAGGCAATATTACTGTAACTATAACAAGGCCTAATGATAAGAGGGTATTAGTGTAACTATAACAAGGCTTGGCAACAAGAGGGTATTAGTGTAACTATAACAAGGCCTGACAACAATAGGGTATTAGTGTAACTATAACAAGGCCTAACATCAAGAGGGTATTAGTGTAACTATAAAAAGGCCTAACAACAAGAGGGTATTAGTGTAACTATAACAAGGCCTGGCAACAAGAGGGTATTAGTGTAACTATAACAAGGCCTATCAACAAGAGGGTATTAGTGTAACTATAACAAGGCCTGACAACAAGAGGGTATTAGTGTAAGTATAACAAGGCCTAAAAACAAGAGGGTATTAGTGTAACTATAACAAGGCCTGACAACAAGAGGTTATTAGTGTCACTATAACAAGGCCTGGCATCGAGGGTATTAGTGTAACTATAACAAGGCCTAACAACAAGAGGGTATTAGTGTAACTATAACAAGGCCTGACAACAAGAGGGTATTAGTGTAACTATGACAAGGCCTAAAATCAAGAGGGTATTAGTAAAACTATAACAAGGCCTTACAATGAGAGGGTATTGGTGTAACTATAACAAGGCCTGACAACAAGAGGGTATTAGTGTAACTATGACAAGGCCTAAAATCAAGAGGGTATTAGTAAAACTATAACAAGGCCTTACAATGAGAAGGTATTGGTGTAACTATAACAAGGCCTAACAAATGGGTATTCGTGTAACGATAACAAGGCCTGACAACAAGAGGGTATTAGTGTAACTAATACAAGGCCTAACAACAAGATGGTATTAGTGTAACTGTAACTATAACAAGGCTTTACAACAAGAGGGTATTAGTGTAACTATAACAAGGCCTAACAACAAGAGGGTATTAGTGTAACTATAACCACTCCTTGTGTAGCCTTATCAGATGGGCAGTTGAATGGGGGGAAGATGACAGCATACATGGTCTAGTGCTTATGTAGACTCTTTGTTCTTTTATTCTTCAATAAGCAGGAATCTATGGATCAGTAGCTCTGTGTTCTCCTACATGGCTTGCAAACTAATACATAAGATGCAGTGTTAGTGCATGACCTAACCTGCCCCACTCACAAATTAACTACCTCATGCTGCAGAAACAACAGAAGATACACCTTCAACCCCAAATATAAAATGTACTACAGTGATATTAAAAACAGACATCACTGCTAAGCCCTCTGTAAAACACCGTCCATTTTAAGCTCAAACCAAAATATTGTTGCGATCTCTGTACAACAGCATCCATATTAAGGTCCAGACACAGACTATCTCAAGACAATTTTACTGTTGAAATATATTTGTGTTTACAGCTCTCAGCCAATGAGTATTTACTGTTGCTCATGTTCACAACATGAAAATATTTCTTTTAATTCCTTTTCACTCATATATTCAAAGAACAGAAGCCTTGAATAAAGGCCTGCTGTAAATTCAGTTTGCCAATAAGTCTGTCTAGCTATTTTCTCTTTACTGGTATATGGCAGTTCTGTATATCTTAGGATGACTGTGCCTTAAGAGTTGAGGAACTAGAACAGCTCTTGGAAGAAGCCCTACTACACATGGACGCTTTGAATCATTATTTTAGATACAGTTAGAGCAATGCTCTGTAGGGAACATTATTTTCTGGAAATAAAGAAATAAATGATCTGCCTGTTATGCTGGTGTTGCATTTTTTATGATGACACTGGATAATTAACATTATATATACACATATATATATATATATATATATATATATATATATATATATATATATATATATATATATATATATATATATATATATATATATATATATATATATATATATATATATATATATACACATATATATATATATATATATATGTATATATATATATATATATATATATAGATCTAGGACTGTTGAACAAAACTTCAACATCCCAAATCCACAATATCCGAACACACTTTAACGAAAGCGCTTTCACTGAAAAAGGGCTTTCATTAAAGTGTATTAAAAAAAAAAAAAAAACAATAAATCTACTTTTATGCAGGGGGACAATCCCCCCTGCACCCCCCATGTGGGGGTGCTGTGGCCCCCCCTACTTTAATATTCTCACTCCGAGGTCACACTACAGTGGGGAAAAGGGAATTTTCCCTTATCCGCACCGTAGTGTGACTGGCACAATGAGCATACTTATCCGAAAGTGCTCCATCTGTGAACAGCACTTTCGGTTAAGTATGTTAGTTGATTTCTGCTTCGGCAGAAAGTGCCATCGGGGATCAATAAGAATCCCATATATATATATATATATATATATATATATATATATATATATATATATATTAGGTTAAATACAATCTGGTTATGAGTATTAAGATGTGTCCTGCATTACGTTTAGGTTGTGCAGACTTTTTTAACAACTTCATTTTAAAGAGTGCATTGTTAATTCCTGTACCCCGTTGGATTTCAAGGCTATGCATTAGCGATTTGCAAAGCTTTTCAGTTGTGAGTCATCCATTAGCTTCATTATCTTTTCCATTCAGTATGGATACCACTGATGCCGTTATTAATTCAACCTGGTTCTTGTCAATCAAGCCTTTGAATCTCAAGGTGGTTAATTTGATTGATCGACTCTTATGCTAACTATCAGCACCTTTTTGTGTGCATTTTGTATTTTTGCTACATGTTGTGTTATATTTTTGTGTCATTCATATGCTATACTGAAACTTTCTTTTCTTTTTACCTTCTTGCCCTCCTAGATGCTGGCCCACCACTAGAACTTTCTGTCTCTGTTAAGGGTTGCTTTCTGCTGAATATAAATAGCTTGTTTCTATTCCACTGACTTGAACTTTGAACACTTTTGGATGGCATTTTCATTTTGCTTCATCTATTTTGTTGATGTCCTGAGGTGCTTCCTTACTCCTGACCATGAATCCATAGAGATGGCTGTATGGCAGGTTACATATTTAAAGATTGCAGGTCACCATTCCAGTGGCACTGAGGGATAAGCTGCATCTTTGGTGTAGAGGAATAAAGCTCTGTCTACAGCCCGGTAGACCCAGGTTTGATTAGCGGTTCAGGTGACTGATGAGTTCTGACTACACCCCACACACCCAGGTTTGATTAACGGCTCAGGTGACTGATGGGCTCTGATTACAGGCTGGCAGACCCAGGTTTAATTAGCGGCTTGGGTGACTGATGGTCACTGACTACAGCCCAGCACACCTGGGTTTGATTAGTGGCTCAGGTGACTGATGGGCTCTGAGTACAGCCCGGCAGACCCGGTATTTGATTAGTAGCTCTGGTGATTCATTGGTTCTGACTATAGCCCAGCAGACCTGAGTTTCATTATCGGCTTGGGTGACTGACTGGCTGTGACTACAGCCTGGCAGACCTGGATCTGATTAGCAGCTCAGGTTACTGAAGGACTTTCTGGGGAAGGATGGGCATTACCATTCAGGGAGGCAGGGTGGTCTTGAGGGTGTTCCTCACATTATCTCTAGTGGACACCAGGGAATTGTGAAGAAGGGAGTGTGGTCTTACCAAGAATTAGGGTAGGATCCTTGACTGAGTTGCCATGAAGGTGGGGCAATATGTCAACAGGTTCTCAACATTTCTGTCCTCTGGATACTACCAAGAGGACATGGAGAAGGGGGAACAGAGGGTAGGACATATGACCCCCCCCCCCAATGGATGTAGATGACCAAGATCCCAGGACTCCCTAAGGTTCTGTGACTGATTCTAAAACAAATAGAGAAAGCCTGTCAGGATAAGAGAAAAGATGGTAGACCTGGCACAAATGTGGGCCACTCTGGGTGGCAAGACTGTAGAATCAAGTAAGGAGGGACAAAAAAAATGCCACTGCACACCATCTCCTTCATCAAAAATCAGAAACACCATTCATCTGAGTTGCTGTACTGCAGGAATTAAAAAATTGAAAACATTGCTTTTGTAAAGGGGTAAGTTCATCTGCACCCTCCATGTAGGAGAGTTCAGCCCCCATACCTACTTACTTATATATATATGTATTCCAGAGTTAGAAAAGAAACAATCCACAGTATAACACTCAGTGATCTCACATACACAAAGATAATACAATAATGCTTGTATTACGGGGATACAGCTTGTAAGTGTAAATTTGAATTAATGTTGAAGATGGCAGTTAGAACTGGATCAAAAAAACACCAATTTCTTGTAGGGAGGCCATCCTGAGTACTGTGGTATGTTACAAATGTTCCCAAGTACTGTCGTTCAGTCTCTGCAATTTCAGTTTTCAGCTAATTTCTCAACTTGACTTCTGTGCATCACTTGTCTTGCAATACTAACCATCATACCGGCTGGTAAGAACATTGTATCTATGTCTGCCTATTATTCTAACCATCAGACTGGCTGGTAAGAACATTGTATCTATATCTGCCTATTATTCTAACCATTAAACTGGCTGGTAAGAACATTGTAGCTATATCTGCCTATTATTCTAACCATCAGACTGGCTGGTAAGAACATTGTATCTATATCTGCCTATTATTCTAACCATTAGACTGGCTGGTAAGAACATTGTATCTATATCTGCCTATTATTCTAACCATCATACCGGCTGGTAAGAACATTGTATCTATATCTGCCTATTATTCTAACCATCAGACTGGCTGGTAAGAACATTGTATCTATATCTGCCTATTATTCTAACCATCATACCGGCTGGTAAGAACATTGTATTTATATCTGCCTATTATTCTAACCATCAGACTGGCTGGTAAGAACATTGTATCTATATCTGCCTATTATTCTAACCATCAGACTGGCTGGTAAGAACATTGTATCTATATCTGCCTATTATTCTAACCATTAAACTGGCTGGTAAGAACATTGTAGCTATATCTGCCTATTATTCTAACCATCATACCGGCTGGTAAGAACATTGTATCTATATCTGCCTATTATTCTAACCATCAGACTGGCTGGTAAGAACATTGTATCTATATCTGCCTATTATTCTAACCATCAGACTGGCTGATAAGAACACTGTGGCTATATCTGCCTATTATTCTAACCATCAGACTGGCTGGTAAGAACATCATATCTATATCTGCCTATTTACTCATCCATTCTTCATTGTACATTGTATGCTATGATACTATGTACTCCTTCTCCCCTTTCATCAAGTCCTTGTAAATACATGACTTTGTGTGCATTTTGAATTAAAGGGAGCAACTTGTTAATAGTTATAAATGTCTTTGCTTGTTACAGTCACTGTATTTCCTTAGCAGGCTTATTTGAGGCATGTAATGTAATGTAATGGACAGTTATAACTGAAACATCAACAATTAGTACAGGTTCATAGATGATTACTAGTCTAATGACCCCAGAGGTGGCTTTTTAAGACTAGCCGTGCTTCCAACAGATGGTATCTCTAGGTTTTATGGTGTATCAGTTGTTTTAGTGACTGTTATAGGAATGTCTGCCAACTGATATGATTTAGACATAGTGCTATGATATTTGCTCTCAAGTTTGCTCTTGTGTGATCTGGATTGATGTTTTGAATTAAGTTGCAACAATGTATGGAAACATTCACTAGTGAATCACTGAACAAGGCTCATACAAAAGTTCTCGAGAACCTATGGGATATGATATTTGCAACCCCCTCACTGTGTGAAACAAGAAAACACTACTCCTTTTGAAACTCTTCTATGAATCTTGAAAGTCAAAGTTGTAGTTTTTAATGTTCAGTAGTTGACAAAAATTATTATACGAGCAATGTCATCAAATTGTCTTCTCTTGGCCCTAATATACAACTGCTTTTCTTTTCAGGCCTCCAGTGAAAATAGATGGGGTCTAGTGGGCATTCTAGTCAACAAAACATAAACAGATAATACTTATTATCAAACCTTGTGACAGGGTTGATGAACTCTCTTGCCTTGGTCCAACGTCTAACACAATCTCATCTTTTGCTGTTGCTGGCTTATTACACATTCTAATTGATAGGCATTGATGTTACTTTTCGACTCTAAATTTGCTATATGATAAAACATAACTATTGTGTGAACCGTTAAACATTCACAATTATTTTTACATTATTTCCATGCAAAAGCCTCCTACCTTTTGTTTTCTGGGCAGAATTTGATCAAGTCAAAGTAGGTTTTAAACATTTTCCCTCTTTAGCACACCTTCCCATAAGTATGTACTAGGCTATCAGTCAATAATCAGAGGTCAGAATCAAACCCTGTACCTTGCATTTATAAGGTAAAGACGTTAACCAGTATGCCAGGCCTGTCCCCTATTACACATATTTTTCTATACTGGATAACATTCCATTACTTAGTACAGCTTATGGCAGCTTCTCTATCATTTAGCTAGGCTGGTCACTAATGTCAGTGTAGGGGCTTCTCTATCATTTAGCATGGCTGGTCACTAACGTCAGTGTAGGGGCTTCTCTATCATTTAGCATGGTTCACTAACATCAGTGTAGGGGCTTCTCTGTCATTTAGCATGGTTGGTCACTAACATCAGTGTAGGGGCTTCTCTATCATTTAGCATGGCTGATCACTAATGTCAGTGTAGGGGCTTCTCTATCATTTAGCATGGTTGATAACTAACATCAGTGTAGGGGCTTCTCTATCATTTAGTATGGTTGGTCACTAATGTTAGTGTAGGGGCTTCTCTATCATTTAGCATGGTTGGTCACTAATATCAGTGTAGGGGCTTCTCTGTCATTTAGCATGGCTGGTCATGAATGTCAGTGTAGGGACTTCTCTATCATTTAGCATGGTTGGTCACTAATGTCAGTGTAGGGGCTTCTCTATCATTTAGCATGGTTGGCCACTAACATCAGTGTAGGGGCTTCTCTATCATTTAGCATGGCTGGTCACTAATAGTGTAGGGGCTTCTCTGTCATTAAGCATGGTTGGTCACTAACATCAGTGTAGGGGCTTCTCTATCATTTAGCATGGCTGGTCACTAATGTCGGTGTAGGGGCTTCTCTATCATTTAGCATGGTTGGTGACTAATTTCAGTGTAGGGACTTCTCTATCATTTAGCATGGTTGGTCACTAATGTCAGTGTAGGGGCTTCTCTATCATTTATCATGGTTGGTCACTAACATCAGTGTAGGGGCTTCATAGATTCATAGATTAGTACTAAGCTAACTGCCCTTGCAAGCCACTTTTAAGCCTAGCCAACTATCCCTTGTAAGACTCAAACCCTGCACCTTGTGTTTGTAAGGCAAACACCTTAACCATTAGGCCACCCTCTCTATCATTTAGCATGGTTGGTCACTAACATCAGTCTAGGGGCTTCTCTATCATTTCGCATGGTTAGTCACTAATGTCAGTGTAGGGGCTTCTCTATCATTTAAATGGCTGGACACTAAGAAAAAACAAAAAACGCTGCTTGGGTTGAATCACCCTGACTTTATTACACTTGGAATAAAAATAAAAAATAAAAACAGTTTAAGCGCCTTCATTCATAACACTGAACTTCATCAGAAACAAATTCACACAATAAAGTGATCCTTTAAATAACCTTTCTTAAATATGGTGCCAAAAAGTTCTTCTAGTTCTTAAAGTCATACACCAAAATACATTCTTAATGCTGCCAATGGAATAAAAAAACATATAAATGACCATAAGACATCAAATGTTGTAAAAAAATTAAAAAATAAAAAAAAACAAAAGAAAGCTAATGCAAATTCTGGGCACATGCAGGTACCTGACTAGGATGTTACATTGGGTTCCAAGATTAAACAGTTTGAGAAACTGATTTTTAAATTAAAATCTTTACAGATGGACACCTATTTTTTGCATTTTTGCATTGCTAACAAACACGTACCCAAGGGCCTGCGAATTTTTAAATATCCACATTAGGTTGTTTTTGGATCAGTATCCATATGGAGCTCTTGGACTTCTTTGCTCGTACTGGTATAGAATTTATGAACATGATAGTGAAGAACAATATTGAGTGTTTGACTGTTTTGGAGGACGAGGCGAATAACTTGGACTCTGAAATCAAGAAGGATCTACTATTTCCTCACCGCCTGGATGATTATAGGGGTGTTCTGAGAAAGGTCAATGACTATGAACACAATTCCTTTAAAAGGAAACAGAAAAAAATTGTGAGGGATTTGAATGATTATGCCACCAAGAAAGTGTACCCCAATCCATCATGGGGTACTATTGGTCGTGATACCACCAGTGTTCCATTGACCACTCTGCTGATACCCATCCTCCTGATCATGTTAGCAATGGTAGCCTGAGGATATCTAAGAGGCTTGAAGAGAGGAAGGAGCGGTAGGAGAATGTTGATGCTAATTGTGGCAATAACCATAATACTTCCATGCAGGCTTTTTGGAGGAATGGGAGTTCCAACACGAGGTATCGGAGGTGAATCTGGAAGAACTCCCACTGGATGGTGATGAAGGTACTATATCAGTATCTATTTCAAGAGGATGTAAAATATTCAATTATTCTCTTGTGTCTATAATGGATGCAGTGGGATCTTTGCTGCAGAAGGGTTTCAAATTTGTGCCTTCAAGGCAACCCACTGTTGTTGATTTGATTACAAAACTTAAGTTTATTTATTTTATTTATTTATGATTTGTTGACTGGGAAAGTCTGACTAGGTTCCACGGAGACTGTTTTCAGCAGAGGCCCGGGGAGAAATGCTCCAGATGCATGTCTTTGGAATGTGGGAGGAAACCCACGCGAACACAGGGAGAACATGCAAACTCCACACAGAAGGCACCCCAGCCGAGAATCGAACCGGTGAACCTCTTGCTGTGAGGTGACAATGTTAACCGCTGTACTACTGCACCGCCCAAAGTTGTTTACTAGGAAACTTAATTTGACATGCACTCTTCCCCCAGCTATATGTGACACTGAGAGTTTGAAGAGATCTAGTGTTTATAACCCACCACTGCTATCCACTATTAACATTTTTGAGCGGTTATGTGAACATAGTATTAGGGAGTTGTGCCGAAGAAACAGTAGACCTAAATTTTATAACTTGAATCATGCTGAGAGGAATGCTTTGTTCACCTTGGCCAACGACTGTAATATACAAAGCATGAAACCTGATAAAGGAGGAGGGGTGGTGATTATGGACAGGAATTTGTATTCTTCCAAGATGTTTGAGTATTTATATAATGGGGCATTTATTTATTTAACATTTGTTGACTGGGAAAGTCCAATTAGGCTCCCCAGAGCCTATTTTCAGTGGAGGCCTGGGGAGAAATGCTCCAGACGCATGTTTTTAGAATGTGGGAGGAAACTGGAGCACCCGGAGGAAACCCACGCAAATGTAGGGAGAACATGCAAACTCCACACAGAAGGCACCCCAGCCGAGAATCGAACCGGAGAACCTCTTGCTGTGAGGCGACAACGTTAACTGCTGCACCACTGCGCCACCCGTTTTTTTTTGTGGAAATGCTCCTTAATGAGATCAACATTGCCTATCATGGCATTGACTTACTTTTGGAAGATATTTTTGTTACATTTGACCTTTCTGTTCATCTTAGGGAATAGCTTATAGTTGATAAGCTCAGGGTTCCTGGGATTTTCAGTATCCCTAATATACTCAAGTCTGTCAACAATCACCTTGAGACCATTGTCGCGTCAGGAGGGTCAAAAACAGAGCCCTTGGCCAAATTTGTGGACTTTAGATTAAAAACATTTTCAGCTGACAAAAGTCACATTCTTAAAGACTCTTGGCATTTTTTAAAGGTGATTTCCTCAATACCTTATGCAGACGAGGTCACCTTTGTCACTACTGATTTTCTCAATACCTTATGCAGATGATGTCACTTTTGTCACTATTGATTTCCTCAATACCTTATGCAGACGAGGTCACTTTTGTCACTACTGATTTCCTCACTACCTTATGCAGACGATGTCACCTTTGTCACTATTGATTTCCTTAATACCTTATGCAGACGAGGTCACTTTTGTCACTATTGATTTCCTCAATACCTTATGCAGATGATGTTACCTTTGTCACTATTGATTTCTTCAATACCTTATGCAGATGAGGTCACTTTTGTCACTATTGATTTCCTCAATACCTGATGCAGATGATGTCACCTTTGTCACTATTGATTTCCTCAATACCTTATGCAGACAAGGTCAATTTTGTCACTATTGATTTCCTCAATACCTTATGCAGACGAGGTCACTTTTGTCACTATTGATTTCCTCAATACCTTATGCAGATGATGTCACTTTTGTCACTACTGATTTCCTCAATACCTTATATAGATGATGTCACCTTTGTCACTATTGATTTCCTCAATACCTTATGCAGACAATGTCACCTTTGTCACTATTGATTTCCTCAATACCTTATGCAGACGATGTCACCTTTGTCACTATTGATTTCCTCAATACCTTATGCAGATGAGGTCACTTTTGTCACTATTGATTTCCTCAATACCTTATGCAGATGATGTCACCTTTGTCACTATTGATTTCCTCAATACCTTATGCAGACGAGGTCACTTTTGTCACTATTGATTTCCTCAATACCTTATGCAGATGATGTCACCTTTGTCACTATTTATTTCCTCAATACCTTATGCAGACGAGGTCACTTTTGTCACTATTGATGTCCTCGATACGTTATGCAGACGATGTCACCTTTGTCGCAATTGATTTCCTCAATACCTTATGCAGATGAGGTCACCTTTGTCAATATTGATTTCCTCAATACCTTATGCAGACGAGGTCACTTTTGTCACTACTGATTTCCTCAATACCTTATGCAGACGAGGTCACTTTTGTCACTACTGATTTCCTCAATACCTTATGCAGACGAGGTCACTTTTGTCACTATTGATTTCCTCAATACCTTATGCAGATGATATCACCTTTGTCACTACTGATTTCCTCAATACCTTATATAGATGATGTTACCTTTGTCACTATTGATTTCCTCAATACCTTATGCAGATGAGGTCACATTTGTCACTATTCATTTCCTCAATACCTTATGCAGATGAGGTCACTTTTGTCACTACTGATTTCCTCAATACCTTATACAGATGGTCACTTTTGACACTATTGGTTTCCTCGATACCTTATGCATATGAGGTCACCTTTGTCACTATTGACATTATGGATCTATTTTCTATTATACCACACAATGAGGGTATGGAGTTACAATTCCTTCTTGCACTTTGATAGCCAACACCCAGTTTGGCAAAAGCACAACTTGGTAAAAGGGCAATTGATTATACTTAGTCGTTTAATCTCAGATGATTCTGTTTTTTGGAAGAGGTTCATATGATGAACTCACTGTTCCTTGAACGAGGTTACCCTCAGGAAATGCTCGACTCTATTTCTAAACTTGTGATTGACCATAGGTACCTAAGGTACCAACGAATATTAACAATAGATCACATCATAGGTGTTGTTGTTGATGATGTTGCATAGGGTCCACTGGTCACTTCAAATGACCTTACTAAAGCTTTGGTTTTACCTTACAGTAGGGACATTGATCCTTTAAGGAATGATATTGTTCAGCATTGGTCTGCTGAATTCTCATGTGTGGGATTAACGGACAAGTTGGGGATTTCACCTAGGTCTGTATATAAGAACAACAGGAACCTTAAAAGTAATTTTGAATGGCAAGGGGTAAATCATGATAAATTCATGAACCAATGGGGTATGAGAAAATGTGGTTATTGTAAACCGTGTAGGCATGTCATGGAAGGTTCCAGTATTTGTATTCATACATTTCCAGAACTGATTCTAATGAAAGGTCATTACAACTGTAACACAAAGGCTGTTGTTTACATTGCTATATGCGTATCTTGCCCATCTTTTTATGTGGGCAAGACTGTGGGCCCTATCAGGGTATGCATGTACCAACACTTATACGCTATCCATAAGGCCAATCATACCAATGTCTTGTACCGGCATAGTGTTAGATGCCATGATTTCAAAAAATGTTCTTTCTCTTTCTTGGAACAGGTTGAGTAACAACAGAGGGGTGGTGACTGGGAGCACTTGCTCGAAAGAAGGGAGTTCTTCTGGCAGATTTTGCTCAATTCTACAAGTCCCCCAGGTGTCAATGACCTAATCTCCCTAAGACCAATATTAAAGGGTAGATCATTATGCATAAATTAACTTTAGGTATAGTTTATGCAGGGTTAAACACATTTACAACACTAACAGTTTGTTTGGAATACTTTTTTTACTTGAAGGTATATAGTACATTTTTCTTATTTTATTAATATCTCTATTTTCATTATTTGTATTTTTAATATGTTAAAATATTTATGATTTTTCATAATTTTTTACAACTTTTGATGTCTTATGGTCATTTATATGTTGTTTATTCCATTGACAGCTTTAAGACTGTATTATGGTGTAGAAGAACTTTTTGGCTCCATATTTAAGAAAGGTTATTTAAGGGCTCACTTTATTGTGTGCATTTGTTTCTGATGACATTCAGTGTTATCATGAATGAAAGCGCTTAAACTGCTTTTATTTTATATGTTTATTCCAAGTGTAATAAAATCAGGGTGATTCAACCCGAGCAGCATTTTTTGTTTTTTCATGGTTGGTCACTTATGTCAGTATAGGGTCTAAAAATCAGAAAAAAAAACATAACTGCATTTACATGAAACTTTACTAGCTGTAAATGCAGTGATTCATTAGTTTAGCTGGAGTTTAATAGATTGCATAATGTAAGAAACTGTACTGGGTATTTTTTAGTGTAATATTTTTTCAATTCATTTCTCATTGTTGTTTTTCTGGTCTTTTAAACCTTCTGTTCCTTCTTGGGCTCTTCCTTGTCCTGTAATTTATTTTCCTTATTAGCTCTCTTTATTGAATGACACCTCAAGTTTGGGAGTGGGGACCACAACTCCCTGACCTCTACCACCTTTTATCAAGCCTTCAAATATGTTATTGGTGATTCTCTATCACCGGCTTCTTGCAATTCAGCTTTCGCACTCTCATCTCAATATTTCTTATTCTTCTTTTGTTACTTTGTATTTTCTGTATTATCCCATCTAAAGCACATCATTTGGTCCCAGCACACCTCCGCACTATCTTCTTCCTCCTTTAACACTGTATCATGATACTTTTAATTCTATCCCTACTGAAGTCCATATTGTAATATCCACACTCACTCTGCTTACCTATTTTATGTTATTTTCCACTCTCTTAACAGTCACTCCTTTCTAATTCCTCCCCTAGCTGCTTGCTAGTCAGTATGACTAAAATAGCAGTTCTAGGTGGACTCAAAATCAATATTATTTTCACTGTGTTGTTGCATTCCTAACCACTTTGAAAAGTAGCACTTCACAATAGGGTAATGTCTTCAATGTTAGGAAACTCTTGACAAGTGATCTATTATATGACATCATAATGTTTAACAACATGCCATCACTGACTCTATGACATCATGATGTTTATGTTATCACTGCCTCTATAACATCATCATTGCCAATCTACAGTCATGCTTCATTTGCAATGTCCTGTTAAGAGTGTGATTCGGAATATTTTCTGTGTTTACTTTTATTCTTAGCTTACGAAAGGCACTTGTCTGGCACCTGAAATTATCTTACCGACCTGTTATTTTTCTCTCCTCCCAGAAGACTGTATCTTTATATGCATTACTGGATGCAGTCTTGTCCAGCCTAAAACTGACCACCCAAACACCGCTCATTATATTGTCGTCTTGTCATTCTAGGCTTTAAGTAAGAAGAGTTTGGAGTAGTCAAACCAAATTATGCCAACAAATGGTGAATAAAATAACGTTTGTTAGGAATGATGCTGAGCAGACGTGCAGTGTTTTGTAGGGGCAGAAGCTCCATATTTATCAGGACTATTACTATCATATGTTTGACTATACAGATGAGTGGTGGTTTATTATATATCTTATTTTATTCAAGTACTAATATTTGTGCACTTTAATGTCATTATATATTTATATGTTGTAGCTGTGATTTTTTTCCAGGTAGCTGTTTGCAATTCTGTTCCCCCATTAATCCAAGTTATCATGTTCTTAAGGACAGCTCAGCTGCTCTGAGGCAATATTTGCTTTACTGGGTGTAGTGTTGCATAAAAATCATCAATATATTGTCTTTGTCTGGAATAATGCAGGACATGTATTATTTAAACAATAGAACAAGAATTTGTTCTTACTCAGTTTAAGTGTAACATCATGCTGAGTCCCATATTCCAACTTCTCTATTTGAACTGCATGCATATAAACATTTTAAATACACAGTCATCTACAGAGTTTACAGTCTCTTGGCAACTTCTGTTTGTCTGTAAAATGTCATCAGTAACAATGTTTCCACTATCAGCTCTCACTTTCAAACATAGTATTTCAGTTGCATTATGGCCCCTGATAGGCTGGTTCTAATCCTCTTACTTGTTGCCATATTCATTTGGAATTACTGTGTTTCCTTGTAGTTTTTTCTTCCACTCTTTTTTATTAAATTTTTATTGCAAGTAGTTAAAACAAACTTTTCCTTCCTACTTTCCAGTTTGCAGTTATTATACTTTTTTATGAATTATGACATTTGTAACCTGTCATTGTGTAGTTTAGATTATTGTTTTATACCTCTCATTTTCTATGTTTATGCATTTCATTTGAACTATCTAATTTGGTACATTTCTTTACAATCACTAGAAAATACAGGCCATGAGCACATGAGCAGCACACAGTCCAGTTAACAAAACATGGATAACTATAAAGTTTGCCTCATAGTGCATAACCCTGACTGTTAAAAGTATATTAAATGACTGACCCAACACAAATGGCGTGGACTGTATAACTGTACCTCACAGCACCAGAATAAGGGACAGAGACAAAACATTTAGGGACACTTCTTAAATGTTTGTACCACTGATTCAGAAAATTGTTAAAACAATAGCATATTAATTAACAAGAATTTTCTGGAATAAATAAGCCTGTAAATGCAATGAATGTCATTATTTGTTGATTATGGTATGTTACCTTTTTTTTAAGTATCACTGATTTTAGGATGTGTTAAAATAAGACTCGTAGTACATTAGCATTAATAATGTCTCTGAAGGCACTAAGCATGGCTTATTGAGCACAGACCAGATGTGCCGGCTATAACAAAAACCTGGCTAAACCATGATATGCTCATTTGAAGTCATTTTCTCACAGACTTTCATTGCATTGAGTAATACTCTCCAGATACTAGAACTGCACTGGGGCTTTTTCTACTACTTAGGGGTTATTTTGGAAGGGCAGGTATTACTGCTTCATCCAGTGTGGACGAACATGCTATAACCTAGTTCATGAACAAATTGTCACTACGTTACTAACTGCTGTTGTCTACCTACCTCCTCCCCTCTTGGTCTCACACACCTCCTGCATAAAACAGAACATTCTAGTTTTTTTGTGACTTCAGTGTCAACATTCTAAATGGTCATTTGCAGCAAGACCAAGTTCAACATATTAATGTACCTAAATGTAACTCAACGTGAGTGATGATTAGGCCCAATATCGTAAGCATGTTCTATTTATTTATTTTTTCATCCTCTTCTCTTGCTGGCCACCAAGTCATTGCTGTGGCAATTGCCATTTGTCAACCATTCATTCACCTTTACTAGATGACAGAAGAGCCATGGTCTGGCCCTCATGTAGGCACTGGTCAGAGGGGATTTTCTATTAGGCACTACTTTTCTCTTCCTGCATATACCCATTGTTGTACAAGGGAAGGTATACAAGGGCTGTTGTGAGGGTGTCACCTGCTACATGGGTGATATAACTCACAAAGGCCCTTCTTCCCCTGCAATAAGCTCCACTATACTATGTCCTGTCTCTTCTAGGAATTGCATTATTCTATTCACACCCTTCCACTGAGAAAGACAAGCAGGACGTGTCTTACTGCTCCTTTAATCCCCCCACCACCAAATCCTCCAGTTCCTGATCTGCTAATCAAACTCATGGGTTATAGTCAGAGCTTTATCTCTCTATCCCATGGTGCTTGGTATGTACTCACTTACTTTTAGGCCTAGTGATCACTAAGAAACCTTAGAGAATTCAGAACATGTCTGCAATAACTTCTAACCCCAATGATTACACACCTATAGTTTACTACTAGTAATCTAAGATAATCAGATCTCTAACTGTGTCCCCCTTAATCTAAGATAATCAAATCTATAACTGTGTCCCTGTAACTACTAGGTCCAGAACTGCCCACAGTAATGATGAAATGTGTACTATAACATAGCAGAGTCCTGCCTTGTATATGAATGCATTAATTCTCCAGTGCCATAGTTCCCCTTTTAAGAGTACGTACCTTAACACAAGATAAGTACCTTTTCTCGTTCATAAACCGGAACAAAAGACAAGACTATAGTATCCTGGTCATTAAAGGATTACCCTAACTAGCAAAAAGAGCAAACATTTTGCTATTAAGCACGTTTGTATATTTTCCATCAAAGCTGACTCAGAGCTTTTCCCTTCCTGTTGCCCTGTTGCTACTTCTACAAGGTTGCATCTGGAGGAAGTTTCTCAAATGCTAAGCCACAGACATTGGTGTTGCTATACTGTGTTTTCTGCTGAGGTTTGAATTTCTTATTAAAGTAATTAAATGTTTGTTTATGTTTGTGGGACTGAATCCTGAAGTTTGATGAACAACCTCTTAATATCTACAAAACATAATGAAAAGATGAGTGTCTACAAATTGATAGAATGCCTTTATATTGAATCCAAAATGCCCCACACTTGCACCAGCATTATGTCTATTAACCTTAACTCCTGACCTAACTCTAATTCCGACCGTAACCATAATGCTAATGTTATCCTTATCCTAACAGGTAGCATATACCACACATCTACACCAACACCTAACCCAAGTCCTACTCCTAAAACATGTGTGGTTAAACATGAAATACCAAAATTTGGTATTTCTCCTGCCCCATCAATATTCTGGCAGTGTCTCAGTTTTGACTTGCAGTGCTCCAGATTCAATATTCCTAATTCAATATTCAAACTTCAAGTTCATGACAGAAACCTGAAAATGTACACATGGAATTGATAAGCTTTCTACAAAATCAGCTTAATCCTAAACCTAATAAGGTCTTATATAGACCTAGACATTTGTGTATTTATTAATTACTGGGTAGTCCGACTGGGTCAGCAAAGTAACCCCTTTTCAACACAAGCCAGGGGATAAAAGTTCCATATATATCACTATGAAAATAGAGAGAGTATACAAAAGAGAGAAAAGTTACAATAATGTTCTTAAAACAATAACACAATAATACAAAGTAACAAAGTAAGCACATGAGCAATCAGTAGCAAGGAAGGAGTTAATCTTACAGATTTACAATAGATTGCATTGATAATTAGTCACAGTTGCATATACAAAGCAGATTTATGGTAGAGCTGTATCAAAAATCAGTCACATTCATATACAGCTACATAGCAGTCGCAGGGCACAACAGGGCAGCACAGAACCAAAATACTAGTAGACAGGAGTCCTCAGCTAATTGCCCAGGTACAGTGTGTAGAGAGTACAAAGGACAGAAAAATCTAGAACCAGACAAGTTAAAATAAATGAATATGGAAAGAGGAAGGAGGGAAAGTAGAGAGGGAAATATTAGGGAAAGAGAACAACATAATAAAGCTGGAGGGGGGGATGAATGAATATAATAAAGTAGGCAGGAAGCCTTTTGGGTATGGAATATGAGTTAGTATATAAAGGGACAGGACAAATAGAATGGAGGAAGGCCATGCCATATCATAAATGTTATAGTTTTACAGATTAGTGTGCCAGTGAGGTGAGAAGATATAGGAAATGTCTAGAAAGATGAAGGCAGAGCAGGGTTAGCCTGGTGTGGAACAAGAACAGAGTCATATATCCAGTAAGTGCTGTTTGAGTTTAAGTTTGAAAAAATTGTTATTGGCATTTTGCCTAAGTAATAGCTGCAATTTGTTAAGTGCAGAATATGAAGCAGAGTTAAACCAATTACCCCAAGGCTGTAATGAGAGGGGAAAAATTACCCTTTTTAGCCCAAAGCTATAATGACAGGGAAAGATACCTTCTTTGCATCCTGCTTTGCCAGGTATTAAAATGTCAAAGCGGTAATGCTGTCTGTTTCCCACGGTCGATGTTTCAATGTATCAACAGGACTATCTAAGTAACAAATTACATTCTAGAATGCAGGTCACTGAAACTGTGCAATAGAAAGATGATGAGTTTTATGTCTTTTTTCAACTTTCTCTAGTTTTTCTAAATTTGTGTACCACGGCAGTTGGTATCTATAAAATTTAAATGCATGGTATGGAGACTTGCTGCACCCCTCTGGGGGAAAACATGTTTTTGTGTTTGTTGCAGTCTTGGAATTGTCTCTGTTTTGAGTTGTCGCCTCCCAAGGTATTAGACCTTTTTGTTTTGAATAGTTGTAGTTAACTAAATGAAACAAGATTATGCACAGTGGAGCTGAATTCTGAAGAGATTTACAGAAAAATGTTGAGAGATAAAATGAGATGTAAAATAAATAAAACTGAGCGATAAAATGGAATGTAGAATAAATGAGAAACACATTCAAAGAAAACAATTACCGAACAGTAACCTGATATTTTAAAAATGCCTGTAGAACTGTTTACGCATTGAAAGCAGCAGACAGAAATATGTAAGATTTGCAAGTCAAACAGATGGCAATAGTGTATAGCCGGGGAAAAGAACAGGACGTCCAAGTTGTGTCGCTGTAGTATGGAGTACAGCACAGGTGAAGTAACAGGTGCTTAGGTAAACAGCACAAAGATTCTAAATGGAAATTTAAAGAGACACCAACATGATTTTTCTTATTTTTAAATAAAATTATTTTCAACTTCTGCCTAAAGAAATGTTAGAAATATATTACTGTGCCTACTATATAGTCCTAAATCATCTCCTTCAACAATATATGACCTTGGCTCATCTAAAACAACTACAGTCTTTAGTTGAAAATTTGGAAACTGGCATTATTTTATTTATTTATTTATTGGCATTTGTTTACTTGGCTAGTCCAGTGGGCCAATAAGAGCCCATTTTCAGTGGAGGCCCGGGGAGAAAAGCTCCACAGAATACATGTGAAATACAAAAAATATGAGCAATTAGTTGAAACTGAACTCAGTAAATACAATTACAAGAAGTTAACTCTAATGAGTATGAGACAAAATGAATTTAGACATTTTGGTGAAAATTTGCACAAATGTCCAGAGTATGGCAATTAAACAGTTGTAGAAAAAATAGAGGAAGAACACTAAAGAAGTACGTCACTATGTACAATTATTACAAGCTGCTATGCCGGACAAGATATAGGCATATAAAGACAAAAAGGAGGCAAAAGTGGGTATAAGGAGCAGAAATGAGAGGGGAGCTATGGAAGCGGAAGTAGGCAGGACTTAAAAGTTGGGGGTGAGTTACAACTGCAGCTCCATTTGTAGGAGAAGTAAGTATGTAAAGAAGTTTTAAAAGTTGCAAAGGATCTAAGTGATATGGGAAGAGAATTCCAGTTTTTAGCAATTGAGTAGGAGTATAGAAGTTGGCTTGCAGGTAGGTTGGGTTCATGTGCCTGTAGGAGTTGTTGATTTTCAGATCTAAGGGACCTTTTAAGCAGGTAGTTACTGAATACTGAGGTGAGGGCAGGACAATCAGAGGGGTTGCTTACTAATTTGTGAGCAGTTGCAATTGTATGTAGAAAAGATAATGCGGGTAATGTGCTGAATATGTAAGTCAAATTTTAGGTGTTCATCTATTATTTCCCCTAGTAGTTTAGTGCGGGATACTAATTCAATTGCTGTTTTGCTCTGAGAGAGTATAGTGGTTTGTTCTTTGTTTACAGGATATTCTTCTTAGGGGTGAATAGAATTAGCTTAGTTTTGTTTGGGTTGAGTAGCAGGTAATTTTTGTAAAGCTATTTTTCTACGGAAGTGAACGCGAGTTGTGCAGTATTTCTTAGGTTGGATATACAGTTGACTGAGCAGATGATAGCTGAATCATCTGCATATTGAATAAAAGAGCTAAGTTTGAGTGAGGAGTGTAGATTATTGATAAATATGCTAAATAGGAAAGGGCCTACTATTGAATCTTGGGAAAGACCGATAGGGTTTTGGAGATAAGAAGATAGGGAGGAGGAGTTCCATCTAACTGCTTGTTGCCTGTTTGAGAGATGATTTGTAAACCGGTTTAGTGAAAAAGAGGAGAGTCCAGTTTGGGAGAGTCAGTTTACAAGACGTGGCTGAGTCACTATATCAAATGCTTTTGAAAGGTCTAGAAATGGTCAGAAGACTAATTTACCAGAATCTCTAGCTTTGTTGACGATGTCCAAGCAAGAAATCAAAGATATCATGGTACTATGACCAGGTCTAAAGCCATGCTGTGTGGGTGATAGAATTTGATTGTGAATGAGATGGTCAAGATGTTGAACTTTTATACATTTCTCAATGATTTTTGCAATGGAAGAAAGAATAGCTATAAAGCAGCAGTTGGAGAGATCTGTGGGGTCACCACCTTTGTAAAGGGGTAGGATAAAAGTCATTTTCCAGATTTTTTGGGACATAGGATTTGAGAATGCATCTGTTTATAAGTGTGCTAATAAAGTAAGCTATAACTTCTGCAGCACATTTTAGATATTCTGGGGTTAGACTGCCAGTGTGTTAGAGCCAAGTTTTAGTTTGAAGAGGAGTCCTTTAATGATAGAAGTAGGAATGGGTTTTAGAGTAAAATAAGATGTTAACTGGCTAGAAGTGTCAGCGGAATTGCGATCATTATCCTTTCTCCATCCTGTAATTAAGGCACATGTGAATTTCTATCATAATGCAACTTTTGCATTGGTATCTTCCTTTTAAACTTTGTAGAAAAGTGTATGAATCTGCTAGCTTTGATTTAAACGTTATATCCATCAATAAATGAGAAAGCAATACAGTCACATAATCCTACAGTGAGTGAAATATTCAGATTTTGTGGTAAACATAAACATCAAACAGCTGAAGGAAGCAGTTTTGCTTTATTGAAAACATTTTTTCCATCTTGCTGGTTGTATTATTACATTTCCAGCTTTTAGAACACTTTCAAAATCCTTTACTTATGAACTGAGATCCATTATCAGAAATCATTTCTTTAGATGTATAGGGCTTGAAAAACTACCATAAAGATATTTATTACTGCTAAACTTGGTACATTCTTTGGAACTGCTATCTCTTAAAACTTACATTAGTCAACAAACACCACAAAATGTCAACTTTTACACTGAAAGTCAAATCTGACTTCATGCCATAAAAGATGTGGATTTTGATTTCTATATGTTGCACAAATGTCATAGATACAGAAATCATTTTAATTTGCACAAACTGTTAACCAAAATAGACTATCATTTCATGATACCCTGATGTGATAATGAATTTTATACAACATGTCTCATTTGACTTGGTATTTTTCTTCTTTTGGCTTTTCCCGGTTAGGGGTCGCCACAGCGGAACTTCGGTCCGCTAATGATTGGCAGTAGATTTTTACGGTGCCGAGGTGCCAGCTCGACGCCCAACCTTCAACGAAGGCATGCCCATTCATGTATGACTTTCGAATGCCACTCAACCGCGGGGAGGACATGCAGACTCCACACAGAAGGCGCTCCAGCCGAGAATTGAACAGGAGAACCTCTTGCTCTGAGGCAACAACGCTACTGCTGCACCTTCATTTGACTTGGTATAATGATTGACATTATCAAACTTGAAAAGTAGTCTTTGAATGCAAAACAACATGCATGATAAGTAAAATAAACTTGAACAATGAAAGGCAAACCATGTGTTTGTCAGGATAATGATTCATAATGAGCTTCTACAGCTGCATCATCTGCATTGCTTCTCCAAAATACTTTTTCATCTGGCTGACAAAGTTTATCTATAGATGTTGGTAGCTGAAATACAACCCCAAAAAAGTCTACTTTTTGTTCAAATAAATCTTTCTGTTCATGCAGAAATGCTCCATTTCAAATATCGGCAATGTGTGTCAGTTTGCCTGGTTCCTCATGCACATTCAAGTCATACTTCTGCAGATTGAGAAGTATCTTTTGAAATCTAGCAAGATCCTTAAATTGATATTTGAGAAAGACACTTTGCAATGATCTGTGATCTGATTATATGCAATTAAGATATTACTGACACATCCATAAATAACTGCCAAATTTCGTTTTTAGTCTGAGCAAATCTAGACCACAGTTTTCAGAACCCTGGAGCCATACCCGACTGCTCTACCTTCTTGAAATTGACTCCACTAACACCTGATTGACTGACAGGCACCAACATACAGAGTGACTAGACAGGTAATGTTATAAAATGTCAAGGCCAAAGCCTATATGACCAGCTTTTACACAAGTTCAAATCTACCTTGTTCTGATGACCACAATTATGTCAATCAAGACGTTTTCCAAGGGATACAGTAACGTCTGATAGCGATTGCATAGCATAACCTTAATACAAAATAATTATATTATACGACTATTTATATCAGGGAAGATAGACACACGAAACCATTGAAATCAAGCAGATTGAGATGCAACTTCTTTTAGACACTGAGTTTTGCAAAAATGTGGTTTATTATAAATCTTGATAAATGTAAAAAGTATACTTGTAGACTGTTAAGTTCATTAATATTAAAATGCAAGAAAGCATAGCCAATTCCAGTGACATACAGTAATAAAGTCAACTTTTTGTGTGGTTTAAATTATTGGAAAATACGGCCTGCATGACAATGTGACAATGAAAGATGGACTATATTTGTAAAGAATATATAAACCTAATACATACATAATATATATATATATATATATATATATATATATATATATATATATATATATATATATATATATATAAACTGAAATTACTAAAAATAAGCAGAAAGGTAAGTGAACAGAGATGGTATTATAAGAAATGATTAGATGTGCCTTTACAAATTAATATAAGGACCAGGGCATTTATTATTGATCATTCATACCAATGACAGCATCATTTGTAATATATTGAGAAAAAATAAATGTGCAATTAAAATAGTAGTATAAACTATTTAATATCAAAATCCAGAAATGCACTTCATTTAATCATGCCATTGAAATAAAATGTCGAAGATAAAAAAATTTTATGCCAACATTTTGAAACAGGTTAAAGCCAATTTTTGTTATGTGATGTTTTGGAAAAAATGACGATTGAACTGCATTTGCTGTTCGGATATCAGTATTATGCATTCACTAATTTTACTTTCAATTTAAAAAAAGTTTGAAACCATACATTCGATGTTATGGTACTCGAAGAAGTGCGTTTCTGGATTGTGATAGCAAACCATCTAAACAGGCTGTAAGACAAGAATGTATCAAAATCTAAGTATAGTATTATAGACAAGTTGTCTATAATAACTGCTGATATCCCTTAATATGTATCTAAGTGCTCATATGTATAACATGTGACAAACTATCACAATACAGAAAATGCAGTCTTGTAAGAATAAATGTATTGAAGCATCCCTTCTAATAATTGTTAAAAAAATAAACATTCAAACATATCTCAAAGATATGCAACATATCTAGCATCTCTTTTAAAATGTATAATAAGATAGCAATGTTATCAAAGTTTAGGCTGAATTATGTATCTTAACTGATATAACTTATACCCTTCCCCACTAACAATGTGAAAATATATTGCAATAATCAACATATACATTCAAAAGTTGCAAATGTTGCTTTGCGTTTCTTTATACAGTAAGAATCATTGTCTCAAAATACTAAACCAAAACAAGCTCTTCATAAAAAAAATCTCACAGATGCTATTAAAATAAAACTAAATAGAAATTACATAATTTCTCTTAAACTTTTTGTTATAACAGGTATTCTTTCATTGATGTTACTATTTTAAGATTTGCATTAACTAGTTTGGTGAATGAAATATGTGGCACTTCAGCTAATCAGCTGCACTTAACAAATATGCCCTTAATAAGCAACACTATAACCATATAAGTGAAAACCTAGAATGCGGAGAAGAACAGCGAAGCTACATTAAAATCAAAAGAGTTTCCAAAAAAGAAGAAGCAGCCCTTGAAGTAATATAGTCATAATAAAGGAGGAAACATCAAGATGTGGAATAACATTAATACGAAATAATTATGTTAGTCAATTATTCATAGCAGGTGACAGAATGATACATACTCAGTAAAACATCCTGTATGAAAAGTAATATAACACAAGCTATACTTTCAAAAAAAATTATCTCGTCCATTATATCATTCCTGCTCTGATTATATCTTTTGTCTAGAAGTCAAAAAATAAAAACTGCACTCTCAGCTTATCTATTATCGTCTTTTAAGCTAATGGAAGGAGTTCAATGCACATTATGTCTGGCAGGGTACATGCTCATGCCGATGATGAAGATTAACTCTATTGACATAGAAACTCTCACATTACAAGCAATAAATAAGAAACTAATGTTTGAAGAGCATGCTGAAATCATCGCTGAACATATAAACAAGATGTAGAGTGCTCTCTACAAAGCAACAAAAGTCTTTCCAGAACTACCAGAATTACTCCAACACATTACTTACACCCAGACAGTTTTAGGGAATACATAACAATGGAAATGCAGGTAAATAAGTGGCAGAAAAATGTTCATCTACTACCATAAAAAGTTATATTTGCCACACTACTCCCATCTCTGACTTATCACATCTTCATACTCAACAACCTAAATGGCATCTCATTTGAGCATAAAACTAAATATGTACATGGGAATTTGACACATACATATTTCTATATAACACTATAAGAGCCAGTACCCTGAGATGTAAACTCTTTTAAATGTCTACACTAATAACAGGACACAAAGGTCATTGAATAAAGGTTTAGACCATAAACCTAAATGCAGGAACAACATTAGAGACAGAACACCCAACATACTCATGACGAGTTAATACAACTCACTTCCCTCTGAACCTAAGTCTGTGACTCATTCAGACATTAAAAATACATATTTATATAAAACCAGACTTCTTCCCACAATGTTACATTATAGCATACTGTTCATGAAATATTATATAATATTACTTAGTACACTTTCTTAGTAATCAAATCAACATAAAATTATTTTCTGCATCTAAATTGTATCCTTAGCTACTAGTTTTTATAGATATCACACCTATACATATACATATCTATTATCTCTTTTATTACATATGTGTACATCTTATTATCTCACTCTCTCTCTATTGCGCACGGGCGTGCACACACACACACACACGTGTGTGTGTGTGTGTGTGTGTGTGTGTGTGTGTGTGTGTGTGTGTGTGTGTGTGTGTGTGTGGTTATACAATAACTAGGTGACATGTTACTCAGTCGAAATGCAAAATATCCATCAAATATGTCAAACACTCATTATATTGAATATAAAACACATCAACACTCAGTACTGTCAAAAAGGAAACACATTTCCTTTTCCAATGCATACCTTAAACTTAACCATATTCATCTCAAATTTATGCCAGTTATGGGAAGGGCTTTTTTAAGTTAAGATGTAAATTAGTGTTAGGGGCAGTGGCAGGACTAGGTTTAGGTTAGCATGCATTAGTAGGGTAGTCTATATGAAGAGAGACATAATGAAGCTCTCAGACTGCGTGTCCCAGGCAGGTATGAGCCTAGCATTGAGCAGCCTTCTATCTTTTCCATGGATGATGCCACAATATAAATAAAAGATAATTGACTTTAATAATTATTTTAGTTTTTTTATGTCATTCATACAGGGTGTAATATTTCTCAGTCTTAGAGGATATGATTGACAGACTACACTGCTTTGCCAGGGATGGTCTACACATGTATCATCTAGGCTTTTGAATATTGGCTAAACATTGTCCACCCATACAGTGTTTTTTAGACAATGCCAACCAGATAAACCTACCAATATAACAAAATAAGCAAAGAAAAATATAAAGGTGCTACTGACTAATGCTAGAAGCCTAAACTTGAAACTTCCCTCCCTACAAGCTGCCATCACCTTGGATGATATAGATATTTGGGTAGTGACTAAGACATAGTTTAAATTGGCATTAAGTTCTCCGGCTGTGCAGAGTTACAATGTCTTCCACACATTTACACCAACTACTGCACAAGAAGAGAAGAAAGGTGGAGGGGTGTCTCAATGTTCATCCAGGAGAAATGCACTTCAAGACTGGTAAGGGAACATGGTGCCCTTGAGAGCCTTCATGTCCACCTCACCATCAGCAAAGTCCATTACCATATTCTATCTAGCTACAGAATGCCCTCTATGACCACAGTGTCTGCTTATGTGAACTGGAATCACTCAGCAATAAATGCAACATCATCTTCCTGGGTGACCTCAACTACCCAGCCATAGACTTGGAAACATATGCCACTATTAGAGTGTGAGCCCAGAGATTCCTAGACTGTTAAAACAAACACTCTGGAATAACTAGTCAGTGTACCCACTGGGGAAACAATACCCATTAAGGTAAACAAGATCCTTGACCTTTGTCCTCACAAATATGGTGGAATTGTGACTCAGCTCTCATATTACATCCTCACTCATCAGGTCCAACCACAGAGCAATCTCCTTCAAAATAAAACTAAAATCAAGATCTCCACTGTCTCTGGAACTTTTAGAAATTTCTCCAAGGCAAAATTCCTAGTTCTAAGTGATACCCTAACAAATTTGAAATCCCCCAAACCAAAAAAAAATCTACTGCATATCCAAAAATGTACACCACTAACTTATATCAGCATGCAAACAACTGCAACAGAACTAGCTTTACCCAGTAGAAACAAAGGCAGGGACAACTTTGAAAGCAATCCTCCCTGGGGGACCCACAATTTCAACAGACTTTATAACAAAAGGAGCAAAATTACGACCAAAAATAGGAACTGCATCACTCAGAATATTAAAAATCCAGTAATTAAACTAAATAAACAAGGCCAGCTTTGAGGCAGAAATAGCCAGTCAGGCCAAGGACAGCTAAAAGGCCTTCTTCAGCCACATCTGTAATCAGAAAAGCACTACACAGCAGTAAGCTCAGCTGATCGTGAGTAACGCAAACTATACTGACGCTGAGCATATAACAAACCTGCTGGCAGATAAATTCAGCCACCCCTCTCACCCTGAAAATCTGTCAGAAACCAATATGCCCCCAGTTATCACACAGCACCAGGTCCTGGAAGCTCTCTCAAAAGCCAGAAATACTGCATCTTTGGGTCTTGACAATATCCCTGCATGTATCCATAACAGCATGAAACATGATTCATCCATGTCCCAAAAACACTGCTTAGTCTCTGCATCCAAACAGGCTTCATAACAAGAGAATGGAGGGCTACAGGAGTAATAAAAAGACCGACTTACTTCACCATAGTAGTATGCATTGTCATCACGTGCCACGTCATAGTGTGAAGGGACAGCTGATTACAACTATGAGGTTACATGCAGACGAAGATGATTTAGAAAAAGCACTAGTGGAGCTAAAACTATTTTTCTGGGAGAGGATACAATAGTATTAAGGCTGATAAGTACATTGAAGAGCTGTTAGAGAGAGAGAGGGCACAGGTAGACCATATTTTTCTAGTCCACGTAGATACAATCAGGTTAATAGACAGGGATGTAGGAGTGAAATGAGATTGGCATTAACATATTCTAGTAATATTATTGTGCTTGGTGAAATTATCAAGAAGAACAGGGCAATTTTAAAGTCTGATGAGAAAACGGAGAATGGTGAGTGAGAAACCTAGCTTTACTTTTAGGTATAGACCATCGCTGAAGAGACAGTTACGTTACAAGAATATGAAGGACTTGTACATCCCTCCATCAGATCATGAAGGGACGTTTCGCTGTAGGAAATGTAAGGCATGCACATATATACATATAGGCAATAGGCTTACTCATCCACTACAGATGTTTGTTATTGAAACTTCCCTTTATGCTGATTGTCACACTAAGGACTTGATTTATTTTGCATATTGTGTGGTATGTTACACCTAATATGTAGTAAAGACGAATAGATGCTTAAAGGATAAGAGTATTAGACCATGTCAGTGATATTAAGAATGTAAAAACAACTAATGCCCTAGCCCAGCATGTTCTTGATAAGAGGCAGAACCATAAGTTTTAGTGTTAGAAGTTTTAGTTACTAACTTGAGAAAAAAGATTTTAAGAACCTAAATGAGCTAAAAGAACAGGAGTGGATAATACCACTGAATAGTGATACATTTCCTGAGCTTAATGAAAGAGTGTCTTTGAAACCAGTCTTGAAAGTACGACACCTGACACACTGAAGAATGTAGTCTCTATTCTGTCTTGATTGATTAATGATGCTTTAATTAATGTTGAATGTTGATTGGATCTTTGTTAATATAAATGAGGGTGAGGGTTTTACGCTGTTAGGTCTGAAGAAGTAGTTGTGAAAACAGACTGTGAAAGTGCTTACCTTTTTCATTGTTTTACTGAGTATTAAAGTATTTTTAGTACTTTTAGCCATGGTATACTCTCTTTCTTTTTGGATTTTATTTACTGATTGAACAGAGAGTATTTTGCCAACTCCTGGACTTTCACTGCAACAACAATAATATCCTTGCACAAGGGAGGGACATCCATTAACCTGGGTAACCACAATCCCATAAGCCTGACTAGCCACATGTGAAAAAACATGAAAAGACTTATCAAGGAATTAATCAATAAGAACCTCCAAACAATGGACCCATCACAGTTTGGTTTCATCAAAGGCAGGTCATACTTACTTGACCCAGAGTGGACTTTTCAAAAGAGTCATCAAAGCAAAAGATGAAGGCAAGACAGTACATACCACCTACATAGATCTGGCCAAAGCTTTTGACACAATACTGCACTCAGTCATTGTAGAAAAGTTTACTAAATTAAGAATAAACCCCTGTGCTACATGATGGATTACCAACTGCCTCACAGATAGGACACAGAAAGTCAAGTCAAGGGAAACTACCAATACAAAAAGACCATTCCCTAGTGGAGTCTTACAGGGCTCAGTGCTGGGACCACCTTTGTTTGATATCTACTTCTCAGAAGTCCAAGCAAATGTCAAGGGTCCTTGGTTGGCCAAGTCTGTAGGTGACTGCAACCTGGGAGCAGTGACTGAATCCCCAAAAGATTCAGCCCTCCTCCAGGAGTTCTTGTTCCAAACAGACAACTAGTGCTGTAGTCATGGATTACAGCTAAGAGCCAAAAAGTGCATTATTGTATCATTTGGGAAACTGGTTGCCCCGGGAAACTATCCCACTGACAATGCACTCCTAGGAGTCAGTGCAGTAATAGGAGATTTGGGAATGTACATGGGCAGTAACCCAGCATTTGACCAGCAGGTGTTTACTGTTGTGAGGAAGTCCTTCTATAATGTGTTTACTGTTGTGAGGAAGTCCTTCTATACTGTTGAACTTATAAGCAAATTAATAATATCTCACTCCAGAGATGTTATTGTTCCGATGTACTCATTCATCATCAGAGCCATCATTGAGTATAATGCCCTCTTTGGTATATACCTATACAGGCATATGCATCAAGTAGAGCATCCACACAGCTTCCCCAAAAAGAAGAATTTAATATCTAAACTACATAACCTACATAGACTGCCTCAAATACCTATCACCATGCTCGGTCTGTTATACATTATTTTAACAGATGATCAAGGGTGGCCCATAAGGTGCCTTCTGATCAAGCACTAATGGATCCACTGTACATCTCCAAGTCACATGGTATCAAAAATACCCAATTCAGAGACATCAACTTCTGCAACATAAACAGGACTGTTTGCAGGGGCAGGTACATATCCCAGAGGGTACCATTATTGTGGAACAGACTCCCCCATCCACATAACACAAAGAGCATCCCTGTCCATATTCAAACTCCACTTGGATCAATGGATGGGAATAAGGAAATGTATCCCATGCCCCCCCCCCCATGCTACTAATGGACAGAGGTAGCACCTAAATGCCCTATGCCATAGCAGGGTCCCCTTTCAATACTCACCAGTATGACCCCATAAACATTCATTATGGTAAGGGTAGTTTGAACGCCTAATGTCAGGCCAGTTAACTTAGTATTCAACTATGAACTATGAACTACATGCATCCCCATTAACACTCATTAATAATACTCTGGATCAACAAAGAACAATTAAAAGCATAGTGAGGTACATCAGTAAAAAATGCAGTACAACACATTGCATACCGACAATACATATAAGGAAATTACACAAGATACTATAGTGCTTCAGAATCAAATATATTTTACCGTGAACCAGGAAGTGATTACATTAGAAAGGTAAGAGATCATGTTTTAACATTTTTTGTGGTTGTTGTTGTCAAAAACAGGTGTGTAAGATGAGGAAGGTCTCTGAAAGAGAAGGTAAAATAGAAAAGGTAATGAGAAGTTTATGGCTGGGAAAAGGGAGTGCAGAAAGTTAAGAGGGGAGAAGATTAGAAAATTATTGAATTATTTCATGCATTTGTAGTTATACTTTTGTTACAAGCTTTCGGTACTTTTAAGGCATTTTTATAAGGATTCACATTTGAATCTTTCTTGCTTCATAGGAACAGCTGTAACATAGTATAGCAGAGTCACCATGGCACGTGTTGTGTTTAGAGATCTTAGATAGTCAGACTCAGTTTTTAGACTATGCGCTGGAGTGTACCATTCTTACAGGGAGGAGCAGTTTGTCATCTACGTATTTGTATGCAAGTTTGAGTTGGTGAGGGGCAGTATAAAGTACACTCATTGTACCGAGACTGGAAGGAATGACTGTGAGCAATTTAGGATCATAGGAGGTTACTGGGCTATTGGTGCTGAGGCCCTTATAAGCCTAGCCAAGAGAGTCAGTACACAAAGCCCCTGTCCAGCAGGGATACAGGTGGAATCCCAGGGGTGTATTTTCTGTTTCCCATCCAGTTATCCAGGTTGCATTTAAAAGGGGTAAAGAGGCACTCTGCTTGACATGGAGAGGGAGTCTATTCCACAGATGGGGGAGCCTATGAGACACAAATCTGTCCCACCAACAAGTCCTGTTGATGTCACAGACCAGGTTGAGGTCACGTGTGCAGGTTATTCGAGTGGAGCTTGATTGCGGATATGCCGCAATCCCATCAACGCAGGGTCTGAGATTGCTTTGCATGCCAGACAGAGGTCACACCTGAGGAGTCTGTATGACACTGAGTAGAGGGACAGGGCTTTTAGCTTATCTGTGTATGGTAGATGTTTGAGGCCCTGTATTCCTCAGGTGAGAAACCTCTGTGTTCTCTCCAGCTGCTGCATGTGCTTTGTGAGGTACATGCTGAAGGGGGTGTTGTACTCAATAATTGGCCTTATAAGGGAAGAATACAGGGGTGTTATGACCTCCTTGTCCCTGGATGAGATACCCTTACTTACGAGGTGGGGCATGTAGAAAGCTTTCCATACAACGGAAGCAACATGGTGGTCAACAGTCAGGTTGCCATCAGCCTGAGTGCCCAAAACCCTCACGACCTATTGTGTGCTTAGGACATTTTTATTAATGTGATAATATGTAGGGACATCACTCTCCCCAAAGGGAATAATGATGCATTTTTTGGCATTTGGCTTGAGGCCATGTTTCTGGCACCAGTCATTTGTTTGAGTGAGACCCTCTATGAGGACGTCCACATCACTTGGGGAACTGATGACTGTGCCCAACTTGCAGTCATCTGAAAACTTGGTCAGCCATAGCCCACTAGTTTTGGTCTGCACCTCAGAGAAGTATATCCCAAATAACAGAGGCCCCAAGACCGATCCCTGGGGTACGCTGCTTGTTACGGGTCTACTGCTTGAGGTGGCTTCCACTATTTTGATTAGTTGGGTTCTTTCAGTGAGCCAGTTTGCTACCCATCTGATAGCATATGGATTGATGCCTAGTTGAGACAGTTTATCTATTATGCCTGAGTAAGAAATAGTGTCAAAGGCTTTGGCCAGGTCAAGGTAGGCAGTGTGCACCGTCTTCCCCTCGTCCATGGCTTTGGTGACTGTCTCAAAGAAGCTGACCAGATTTAACAGACATAACCTCTCCTTGACAAAGGCAAACTGTGCGGGGTCGAGTGTTTGGAGGTTGCCAATGCCCCTGTTAATGAGGTCCATGATAATCCATTCCATGGCCTTGCAGATCAGGCTAGTTAGGCTGATGGGTCTATAATTTCCCGGATCGTTGGACACTCCACCTTTGTGTAAAGGGATGACAGTGGCTGTCCTCCACTAGGCTGGGACAAAGCCAGTGCTCAGGCTTTGGTTGAACAGGGTGCCTAATGGTGCTGCAAGTTCATGCCTGAGTTCACATAGGATGCAGCCTGGGATGTTATTGGGTCCCATGGAGGCTGTACATTTTGCCTTTGAGAGGGCAGGTACTGGAGATGTCATGACTTACTGATGGGGGGACAGAGGGGTGAAGTTTTCACTGAATCTGTCATCCAGTAAGTTGGCTTTATCTACAGCATTTGTGTATGTGGTGTCACTGACCACCAGTTCTGAACAGATCTGGATGCTTCATTTGAGATTGCAGACATATGTGAAGAAGGCCTTATGATTGTCTCCAGTAGATGTGGCCAGTTTGAACTCAAAGTCAGCTTTAGAGGATTTCACTAGTGCTATTTGCTTGATCAGGGTATGGAGAGATTGCTTCCAATTGGACACCTGCTCCTTCTTTGTACTGGACAGCAATTTTTTGCTTTTGTTATATAGTTCATTTATTGCAGATGTCCACCAGACAGGTTTACTCTTCCTTGTGGAGGGTGATTTAGTCCTGTCAGGTATTCCTGATTCCATTCATCTATATAAGTGCTCATATAGTACTTTGGTGTAGATTTGGACATTGGTGCCAGTTTCATTAGACTGGGAGGGGGCTGTGAAGCTGTTTATACCATCCCTCAGGAGGTTGTAATCAGCTTTAGAGAATTTTTTTTGTTTGACCCTAGCTAGAGGGGGGTCAGGGGAGATGCTGACTTCAAATGTGACCGCTTTATGGTCAGATCGTACCAGGGAAGATGATACTGTAGGGGTGCTACAGTGGTTACTCATGTTGGTTGATACCAAGTCCAAGATATTATCACCTCTTGTGGGGGTATCAACAAGCTGTTTCAATGCATTTGCATTGATAAAATCAAGGAATCTCTGGGCATTTGCATTCTGGCATAAGTAGTTTTTCCAGTCTATGGTTGGGTAGTTAAAGTTGCCCAGGATCAGGGTAAAAGATTGAATCTTGACAGATTCAAAGAGGTCCAGATAAGTGGAGTGGGCATATTGAGTCAAATTTGGGGGCCTGTAGCTAACTATGATGTGAATAGGGGTCTTGTCAATGGTTATCTGCACCTGGAGTGTCTCCTGTGAGTCATACTGTTTGCCAGCATGGAGGTGTGTGTGTCTTTAATATATATTGAAACCCACCTCCTTTGGCTTTGCTGCCCACAGTTTGAGGTCTGAATGTGTAATAGGATGAGTAACCAGGTAAGGCTGGGGTGCTCTCTGCAGCTTTGAACCAGGTTTCTGTAACTGCACAGATGTCAGCATGTTCCAGGGTTAAGAATGCTTGCAATGAGTGCAGTTTCATGTTTAGACTCCTAGTGTTTAGCAGCATGAGCTTTAATTTGCATTTTGGTGAAATTTGTATGTAGGTTTTATCAACCTCAGGACTTTTCTAAAAAAGGCACTATGGGGGAGGCAAGGGGCTTTGCCAGAAGCCTGAAGCCCAAGTGAGACAGATGCAGGCCATCTCTAACAAAGCATTGTGGTCTGTCAATCATATCTTCCCAGGCTGTCAGGTACTGGATCCACCTGTAATTACACCAGAAACTAAGCCAGTTGTTAAACTCCATCATTTTCTGTTTGTATTGAGGCATCATTCTGGGTGACAGTAGAATGCTACTTAAGTCTAGGGAAATACCTGCCTGGGAGACATATTCAGCGAGCTCAATCATGTCTCTCTTCATATAGTCCAGGGAGGTACATCTCAACTCATTCACCCCAACATGGACTATGACAATAGCAATACCTGTTGTTGAGAGACTTGAGTGCGTGTGTGATATGGTGGATTCTGGCACATGACAGACAGCTAACTGTGACTTTGTCCTTATCCAGCCTGGTGAGAGGCACATCTGTGTGTCTCACAGCGGAGTCACCCATGACGAATATGTTGGGTTTATGGTTAGGCCTTAGTGGTTGTGAGACACTGGTGTGTGGACTATATGTGGTATGTGGTGTGCAGGGTTGTGGAGTTCGCGTGTGTTTTTGTCTCTGAGGTCTCCTTTGTTTGGGTATTTTAAGTGTAACAGAAATTTATTTATCCTCTTTTCATCCAATGGACTTCATCAGAAAAAAATTGCATTCAAATGCAAATCTTTTTATATAAAAAAATAATAGGACATAACAGAATAATTGAATCACAATTCATTTTTAAAGGCACATTAAATACACAGAAATAATACAGGAAAAAAAATCCATCCGTGTTATCCGAAAAGCATAAAATTGCTCAAATTCCTTCCTTCCAGTCTCAGTACAGCAAGTGGCTTTTTGCTTTTATTTGTGTTTGATGTGGTACTCATTTGCCTTTTATCTTACTTTGGTCTATATGTTTGCAGTAATGACTCCTACTTTTTTCATGTTTGGCAGAACATTGTACACTATTGCTATGTGATTATTCATTTTTTGGACAGGTTGTAAGGTTGTAAAAATACTGTTTCATCAAGTAAACTAGTAAGTAGATGGAATCGGTCTGTCCTGATGCCACTGCTACATTTAAATTGCATGCATTCGTGACAGCAAACCCACTCCAATAAGATTCCTGCATATGTCACTCCTGTGAACATGCACACCTTGACAGCCAGTAATTTGACATCTATGCATCCCCTGAAGCTTCACTGGCTCTGTGATCATTTGGGAAGAATCACTTTTTGTACACAGTTCTAGAAGGTGCTATTTTGTAGGCAGCACCTGACCAGTAGGCACTGATTGCTTAATAATAGTTTCTACAACTGCAAACGAGGAGATAAAAACTGGACTCTGAATGCTTTGGTAGGAAAAGTTACATTTGCAAATATCTTAAGAAGTACCTTTCAACACTTCATGCAGCTCATATACAGCTGCATATTAACATCACAGTCTCTGCTATGCTGTTAGGCAGCAAGATCCTGTAAATGATCTGCCGCATGTGTGTGTGACCCACTGAATGCAGATGTACCCCATATCTGGATCTTACATGGGAAGCTGATGCACAGGCAGTTGCTGACTGCAAATGATACCGACTAGTAGAAACACAGACCCAACCAACCTCTGGGAGACAGCAGAAAAGAAGGACTTTCTACAGGGAGTAACCCCCACAGCAGCTCATGTCAGGAGCTTTGCTACCCCATACTCAAAACTTAAATGTACAAACTTTTTCTTTTCCTGGCAGTTCAGAGCAGAGATTTAAAGCTGTCTGCCGCCGATGCACACCATCCTTTCATTCTGGGTTTGATTCCCATCACTCTCTATCTGCCTACTGTGTGACTCTGATCAACTCACTTAACCGGACTGTACTCCCAGGTAACCACTGAGTGCAATTAATTGTACCCAGCAGATTTACTTAGTTAATAAACTAAAATGAATGAAGGAAGGAAGCAATATAGGAATGAATAAATGAATAAATAAACAGTTTCATGGTACCACAAGAAACACCGTTTAAGGATTAAAAACGTGTCCACACTCCTGTGATCTTGCAGCAAAGTGATTAAATATAAAAAGTCTATTCAGGTTGCTGAGATCAGACACAATGCATTCTTCAAATCAGTACTTGTCAGATGGTAGACCTCTGCCCGCATCCTGTGAATTTGGAAGTCTCTACCAGGCAAGCCATTAGATTATGTTTGTTATAACTGCATATTTCTATACCTTATAATTTAAAAACAGGACAGCTTACCTCATTAAGCCTCTTAAGATCTGATGGTTATGCCTTTTAGACAGTGGGTGATGTAACTTTGCCTCTCATTTCTGAAATACTTCTCCTCCAACAGTACAGTTAACAACTGTGCCTCAGTATTTGTAATGGGCTTAGGGCAATTTGTCATTCATGGTTTCATACCTGCTAATAATAGCTCTTTTGCTTTGACCAGCCTTACATTTTATGTTGTGTTGCGTGAATGCTGTGGAAACATGTCTGGCAATAAGTTATAAACTTAAATCTTGTTTAACTTGTTCGCCCTAATTCTTTATAATACTTGTGATATGATATTGTTTGTTGAACCCCTTTCGTTATTGTTGAAAGATTACCTGCTATACCCGTCGGTTACCTGCTATATCCGTCTAATTCATTGTGGCTCACAATGTCCTTGGACATCCACTCAGCATAAGAGATAAAAACATTAACGAGAACACTATATAATACGGGAGTGATCGGTAAGACATGGGACACTCAAGCACAGCACTCCGAGATTCTGACATGTTTTCATCGCACTATTTATTTATATGTTACATTTCACCTGCCAAGGAACTTTGTGCTGCTAACAACCTGTACAAAGGTGTTGAAAGGTGAGTGTACATTAAGGCTAGTGGAGGAGGTGTGTCATCCAAGTTGGTAGAGAAAAACATACCTTTTGTTATGATTAACTAAAAGGACCGAGTTGGATAGCTATACATGAAGCTTAGCGAAAACAATCTGAAGATGGTGGTGATTTCAGGGACTGTACTAAGGTTGCCACCTCTTCTGTTGTCCAAACTGGAACATTTTTTTAATGGAAACATGAGATTTTACAGGACAAACCATGCCCACAAGCAGGGTGAAGGCCTAGACTTCACATTTCCCAAAACTAATAGCACACTCTTGTAGAAGTTACTGCTGTTGTTTCACATAATATGCATTGCGGCATCATGGCTAAAAAAACATTAATCTCTGCAACCGCTGCAGCAAGGTTTGGAAATGTTGGGGGGACATTTGTCATTTTTTTTGTCTTTTTTTTCAGGATCCAACTGCCTGAATAGGGATTGTCATGTGTAAAGAAGGACAGAAGTGTGCTGGCATAAAGAGAAGAGATGAAACCATTCGCATTTTGTACGAGAGGAGTTAGATAGAGATATTAGGGATATTACATTTAATAATCCTCTTAATAATAATAATCCTCTTAATGTTATTGAAGAGAATGACTTGAAGTTGGGTCCTTGAGCAACTGTTGATATCTATGGGGCTTGCATGACACCTGGCAGTGTGCTAGCACACTGACTATGTGCATTTAGAGAGGTAGCTATGAAACTAGCGTAAGTCTTTTATGTAGTACAACAAAATGTGGAAAAATTGGTCTAATTCCATAAATGAATATCTGATTAATTAGCATTTTTGTGCAGATTAAC
>NC_056746.1:120754222-120756722 GCF_019279795.1 Protopterus annectens | reverse complement strand
CCACTTAGCTATAGCTTTGATAAGCTGGTAGTACAGTTGGTCTGGTTTAAATATATACAGCAATTGTAACATTCATGTGCCAGATTTATGAATTTGTCTGACCAATCAAAGGAAAGGGAAGTGGAATTGAAAAGGGTATCACTGGGCCCTTCTGGAAAAAAAAAACATTTATGTTTGTGTGAATGTAAAGTAGTTTTAATATGGATACATGTGTTATTGAGAATATATCATTAAAACACACTGAGTGAGTCTCTGTTGGGTGAATTTCTTGGAAGCTAGTTTTCATAACTATTTATTTTGAAGTTTGTTAGAGTGTGGTTAGGATTGTGGTTTGATCATAGCAACAAGCAGTAGGTTTTATTTTCTAAATGCTCTTATGACCAAGCAGCTCATACAGTTTTGTTGCCTGTGGTACCGTTGGTAGGGTCATCCCTGACAAATCTATTAATATCATAAATTTTCTGGAAAGTTTCAAGGAAAAGGTAATCGCACTTTTGGTTTGGGGACGTTTAAGGAGAAGATTATAAATTCCATGATTTCAAGCAGCAGACTTATTTTTACCCACGTATGTCTATTCTATACCTAACACTACAGAACTGAATAGAAGGAATTCTAGTGTATCTGGGCATCAGCAAGTTCACACTTTGCCCCACTTGAAGTTAGCAGAAAAAAACCCCTAAGAATATGGGATGGTGACCAAAACAGCATGCAGAGAAGAAGAAGATGGCGGAAGCAGTAGAGGTCCATCCCTAAAAAAGTAAAAAAAAGAAATCACTAATCTGTGGAGTACAACAGGGCTTAGTGTTAACAGCAATGTTCTTATTATAATAGATAGATAGACAGACAGACAGACAGACAGACAGACAGATAGAGAGTCAAACAGGTTTTTCGTAGGTCAATAAATCTTGCCTACTCACAATATGAAGATGGGTATAATATTTACATGTATATATAGATATATTTATATATCTCTATATCAGAGGACAGTATCTAAAGGGGCTTACAGAAGCTAGCATTGTGGGCAGGCAGCTACAGCTAGGACTGAATATAAAGAAGACTATAAAGAAGTTGAAGGTTATGCAGTTTAGAGGTGATAATTAACAGAAACATGTAGAATTGATGGAGTGGCCTTAAGCAGAAGAGAAGAGGAAATGTATTTCGGTGTCGTAACCAGTCCTAGCTTTAATCATGGTAATGGCTGAATGCTGGTGAGGTACACAGTACACGGAATACATTCTAAAGCTGATGAGATTATTCTTTTTTTTTACTGGTAAGGCTGCATTTGGACTACAGTTTTCTGTTCTGGAAAGTATATGGAAGTAAATGAGAAATAAGCAAGTAGAAAACATGCAGAGAAGCTGTATGGATGTGAAGAAGATGACACAGAAGGATAATTTAGTAAAAGCTTGTCATGTTTGCATTAGAAGGGAGAAGAAAATGATCTGAATACTCTGCACTCTGTTTACTGGGGTCTGGGAGGGGGAATGAGCTGAAGACAAAAATAGAAAAAGTCGTCTTGGTTGGGAAATGCAGGGGACGGATGGTTCAAATCTGTCGTCAGGAAATACGACTTCACAGAGAGAGTGGCAGGAGTAGAAAATGTACTGCTTAAGTCAGTGGTAGAGAGCATGGTCTTAGAGGGGTTTAATGAATAGTGATACCAGGGTCGAGGGTGGGGATATGCAACTGCACAGGGGTTAGCTAGAGTACTTGAAAAGACTCCGTAGACTGTCTGGTTTTCATTATTATCTTCATGATTTTTATATATATATATATATATATATATATATATATATATATATATATATATATATATATATAGATGTATGATATATATGGGTCTACTTCAGATAATCGAAAGTTCACTTTCATGAACCACTGTTCACTGGGACAAAAAGATCAAACTTTCAATTAAGCGAAGGGGAAAATCAGCAAACTTTTACACCGGGAACGGAGACAGTTGGACAGCATTGTGCAATTTGCCCTTTTCCCGCTGTATTGCAGTCTTGGAGTTGGTATATATAGTTTGCGGGGTGTGGGGGGGGGGTGCAGCCCCCTACCTGTGTGGGTTTGACATACTGCACTGTGTGTGAAGGTTGAATATTTGCCAACTGTTTTATTCCTTGTGTATAAATCCGCTGATATGAATGTTCACTTAACTGAATATTCGCTGTTTTCATCTCGACAAACAGAGTTCATGTAATTAAGCACTCGATTATGTGACGTATATATAGTAAAGTAATGTCTTTCAGCTTTTCCTGTTAGGGGTCACCACAGTGGAACACCGATCTGCTTATTATTAGCAGTAGATTAATACAGTGCCGAGGTGCCAGCCCGACGTCCAACCTTCAACAAAGGCACTCCCATTCATGCACGCGCCTACCTTCATGTCTTTAAATGTCACTTAACCATGGGGAGGACATGCAGACTCCACACAGAAGGTGCTCCAACCGAGAATCGAACCGGAGAACTTCTTGCTGTGAGGTGATAACACTAACTG
>NC_056746.1:120729207-120753722 GCF_019279795.1 Protopterus annectens | reverse complement strand
CTCAATTCAACTAACTGCTGGTCATAATATTCTATCAAAGTTTGAATAAACATTTTCGATGCCGTAGACTGAATAGCCCTCCATTTTTTGTATAAAGACTTTATTATCAGTCCCTACCCTCGGCTCAACATGTATACGTAAGCCACGAGGTGTAATATTGGCTTTCAAATAAGCTTTTAACAGTTTATTATGCCACACTAAAGAGCGTACCTTTTTTGTTTGTTGTACCATCATCTTAAAACAATGCACAATGTCCGTTTCAGTATCCAAAACTTGTAGTCCAGCACCTGACTTGCTAGTCGAGGAATCTAATAATACTTGTCCAAATACTGAATAATCATCTTTATCAGCTATAATGTTGTCTGTAAAAGTCTTCAAATCAACGTATTCCGCCATATTCACTCAAGTTGTGTATAAAGCCTTCGCTTCAGCCCAATTTCGTCTCGTTACTATACGCAGTTGAATATTTTGTGAAAAAACACCTCTCGTTTATCCTTAGCTTGAACCAGCAGTCTAAAAACCAAAGACCATACCAAAAAACGGCTGCACGGTACAAATTAGGTGCACGGAACACGAAACAATCCACCCAAAAAGTTTCCAGCACTCAAAGGAGACGTAGGTAGCATACTGTTCAAAATGGCTTTATTGTGAACACAATCTTCCCCAGACCGGTTTCGCTCAACAGAGCGTCATCAGTGAGTGCAGGAATATGTAGAAACGTGCTTTTATAACACTATCACTCCCATTTAAAGGAACAGTCTCATATAGCTGAAATCACATACATATAGTAAAAGCATTGTCAAAAACAAATTCTATCATATGGATATAATCCCCAGCAAGAATACCATATTGAATCTAACTTCTCAAACATCAAAAAACATTTTTAAACAAACAAATGTACATTAATACATATATATGCCTATATTCAAAATGTGCACATACAAACTTATATATATATATATGCTAATGCATATATGTATCTACTCACTCCCATACAAAAATCTATAAGAAAAATTACTAATGTGCGTACTATATACATTTGTACTCTTAAGTTAAGCTATAATCTAACTAATACTGACTACCTATATATTTTTATATAATTTTATATATATATTATTATATATATTATATAGTATATATATAGTATAGTATATATATATATATATATATATACACACACACAAACACATATATATATATATATATATATATATATATATATATATATATATATATATATATATACATATCAAATCTCAGTCTTCTTCTTCTCTTTCGGCTGTTCCCGTTAGGGTCACCACAGCGGATCACCTGTTTCCATTTCTTCCTATCCTCTGCATCTTGCTCTTTCACACCAACCACCTGCATGTCCTCTCTCACCACATCCATAAACCTTATCTTAGGCCTTCCTCTTTTCCTGTTACCTGGTAGCTTCATCCTTAGCATCTTTTTCCCAATATACTCAGCATCCCTCCTCAGCAAATGTCCAAACCAACGTAATCTTGCCTCTCTGGCTTTGTCTCCAAACCTTCCAACCTGGGCTGACCCTCTAATATACTTATCCCTAATCCTGTCCACCCTCGTCACACCCAGTGCAAATCTTAACATCTTCAACTCTGCCACGTCCGGCTCTGACTCCTGCCTTTTTGTCAATGCCACTGTCTCCATCCCATATAACATAGCTGGTCTCACTACCCTCTTGTAGACCTTCCCTTTCACTCTTACTGGTACTTGTCTGTCACAAATCACTCCTGACACTCTTCTTCACCCACTTCACCCTGCCTGTAATCTCTTCTTCACCTCTCTTCCACACTCACCATTACTCTGAACTATTGATCCCAAGTATTTAAACTCATCCACCTTCGCCACCTCTACTACTTGCATCCTCACCATTCCTCTATCCTCCCTCTCATTCAAACACATATATTCTGTCTTAGTCCTACTGACCTTCATTTCTCTCCTCTCTAGAGCATATCTGCACCTCTCTATGGTCTCCTCAACCTGTTCTCTACTCTCACTGCAGATCACAATATCATTTGTAAACATCATAGTCCATGGGGACTCCTGTCTGATCTTGTCTGTCAGCCTGTCCATCACCATTGCAAATAATAAGCAGTGGATGACAAGCTTGGTTAAGAGCTGATCCTTGATGTAATCCCACCTCCACCTTGAATGCATCCATCACTCCTACCGCAGACCTCACCATTGTCACACTACCCTTGTACATATCCTGTACCACTCTTACATACTTCTCTGCCACTCCCTACTTCCTCATACAATACCACAACTCCTCTCTAGGCACCCTGTCATATGCTTTCCTGAAGTCCACAAAGACATAATGCAGCTCCTTCTGACCTTCTCTGTATTTCTTCAACAACACGCTCAGAGCAAACATCGCATCTGTAGTGCTCTTTCCTGGCATGAAACCATACTGCTGATCACTAATCATCATGTCCCTTCTTAACCTAGCTTCCACTACTCTTTCCCATAATTTCATGCTGTGTCAGATCAATTTTATCCCTTTGTAGTTACTACAGCTCTGCACATCACCCTTATTCTTTAAAATTGGAACACAAACAACAATGAATGACTCTCTGGACATCACGAGTGACCTGTACAGTCAGGCTGTCTTACTCAGCTGGTAGGAAGATGAGGGGAAATGAAACAGTAATGATGGAAGGGAGGGGATATATTGTTAGTATCAGAGAATCATGAGCCAATGACAGGGGGGCTGGGATATGATGGTACTAGCATAGGTTATTCATTGATGGGTGAAGTAGCAATCAGCGTATAGAAAGGCCTCAGGAATAAGGTCAGGGAGGGTAAAGACAACAAACCAGGAATGGGATACAGGTGTAACCAGGATGACAAGCTTGGTTAAGTGCCCTGGCAGGTAAGGCAGAGCAGGGAGGGGAGTGCTGGTGAAATGACATAGTGTATCATCCGTCAGACACAGGAAAGAAGGATGAGAGGGTGAGATACTGGAAGAGAGAGAATGAACGAGTGGGTGACGGAGGAAAAGGATCTGACTGTGCCAGGAACAGGTTTGAACCTAGGCAGTGGATTGGATAATCCTGGGGGTCAGGTAACAGGTGCAGGACTATATCAGAAAGGAGTCTGGATGTCAATCTACCATTGCATAGGGTGTTACAGGCATGCAGGTTAAGGCACTGTTTGCAAACACTGATCATGCCACTGTGAGAAAACTAAATATAAAGGCAATTGTGTGGGAATTTAGAAGAGCAGGTCAGTCCACACTCAGAGAGGTGGTCAAAGATGAATCAGAAGACTTGGGTATGGGTCAGAGATGACTTGTTGGTGTCTATGCCCACGGCTGTAAGCAAGAGGCTAAAAAAGCAAAAAGAAAAGAAGGGCAAAAGGTGGCCACATAAAAAGGTGAGGCTGGCCATTCGGGTAAATGGCCTACAAGAAATGAAAAGGGGGGGGTGGGGAGGTGAAGGAGCCATAATGTAATGAAGCCAACAAAGATGGGGAGGGGAGAAAAAGTTAAAGCTAAAAGGGAGTTGGAAATGTATCAAGAAAAGAAGCAAAGGTTTTTTTTGTCATTACAGAAAGAAGGGACAACTTTGGTCAGGCTGAGACCATGCAAAAGTGGGTAACCCAGACACATTAAAGGAATGATTTGTTTCAGTCATCTCAAAGTCAAGCAATTGGAAAATGTCATGCTGTCATGGGAGCAGCATAGAAAGTGAACATTGAACAGACATCCAGAAAGGTTCATGGGTGAATACTAGGCTTACTGCCCTGAAGGGCCATTTTAAGCTTAGCTAATAACCAGAGGTTAGAATCAAACTCTCTACCTTGAAGTCTATGAGGTAAACACCTTAATCACTATTACAAACCCATAGAGTGAAGAGATTTAGAGGAAAATGTCTGCTGTCAGGGAGGATAAGTAAAGCTTGACTATTACCTAATGAGCAAGATCTACTTATTGTAAAAATGCTTGTCTCATACCATATGTGGAAAGTGTTTTCCCATAGGTTATGTGATTTATTCACCCAAGTTATTCTTATAAACACACACACACACACACACACACACACACGCACACACACGCACACACACGCACACACACGCACACACACGCACACACATGCACACACACACACACACGCACACACACACACACACACACACACACACACACACAGAAACCTAAGGGACTGCCTCTATGAGTCCTTAGAAATCTGGTCATTGTGCTGGCAAACCGCCAAAGGGTAGATGTTCAACAGATGTTTGGCTATTACAGAAGTACCAGAGGACTGGGGGGAGGGTTACCTGGGTAGGAACATGGAATGTTGGGAGAGGATGCGTAACAGTATAAAGAGAGACATAGTTGAGACAAAAGTGGTCAAGGAAGGTACTGTTGTTCTATTTGTCCACAAATTGAAGGTGAAAGTGTGAGTTAAGGAAATGTGAAAGGAGAAGCAACAGCTGTTCAGGAACCAAGTCATGCACAAAGGAGGTAGGAAAAGGGATATTGGAATACCTTATGAGAAGCCAGGAAAGATGAGGGGTTTAAAAGTAAAAAGAGATGATGAGAGGACATGGTTGATTGATAGAAGGATAAAGGCAATAGAAACAGGGATTTTAAGTTCTTTTACTGGCCAGAGGAGGATAAACTAGAGGTTTTTAGAAATGGGTAGACCAGATGGATAAGGGGAAGGAGGAAGGCAGTTGTATAAGAACTAAAGATGACCTTAATGTGGTGCTGTACCCTGAAATAGACAGACTGAAGTTTGGGAATTCCATAGGCAATAGCAGAGAGGATTAAGTCAGGGCATCCATAGCTTAGGTTTGACGGATAGATGGCAAAAATTTCAGTCAAATAAGGGTACATGTACAATATGAAGTAAGCTAGATAGGTCATCGGTGGATAAGCAGACACGAGAAGAAGGTGTTGAAATAGAATGTCAAGAGAAAAGTGTTTGAGTTATGCTATTGTTAAGTTTCACTGGAAGATGGTAGAAGAAGAAAGGGAGGGTGGACATGGAACCTAGGGGATTGGCAAAGTGGAGAGAGGATCAGACGAATGTAGAAGATGGTGGTGTAAGTGTTGCAAAAATTAAGGTTACAAATGGAGGGCTTGAGTACAGGGAATGAGATGGGGGTCAAGGGAACGTGAAGAAGTCATTTTATGGTGAGACAGAGAAGACTAGAATGATACAGAGATGTAGGTGAAACAGCCTGAGAGGTAGCTTAGACAATTTTACACAAGTAGTTAAATGAGGATAGTGGAAAGTCAAACTGATATGCTGCAGAAAAAGATTAAAGTGGAGCTGAAAGATCTGGAAGTTACTCAGGTTTAGGATGAGATGGAATGCCGAGGCATGGGGTGGTAAATCAAGATTGTAACAGATGTTAAACTGCTACCGTGGAAGATTAAGGAACAGTGAAATAAAGAATAAATAGCATGCATACAAGAGGAGGAGCGTAGGGGGAAGTTACCTAATAAGGGTATTAGAAAGGTGTTTAGGGAATATTAGAAGGGTGGAGATATGTAATGTGGTAGAGGTGATGTGATACTTGAAGAGAGGGAAGCTTGGGGGACAGAGGGATGTCAAGTTGACTTTCCTAAGGTGATAGATATCCAAATTAGTTTCATCTTAATAGAGATTTATAATGAAGTTTTGTATAGAGCAAGTCTCATGAACTCATTAGAAGAGGCCATATATATAATTCTATGAAATCAAAGGAAAACAAAAAGGATGTAAAATGTATAAAACAATGCTGTTCTGCAGTGCAAATGCAATGTTATTTACTAGAATCCTAACTGTGAGACTTAAGAGGCTGTTGCCTCAGGTGACTAGAAGAGGGCAGGCAAGTTTTACTAAGAGGAGGTTATCCACTGATCACTGGAGAGGATTAATGCATTTCATTGGGTGGATAGAAAGGAAAACAGAGGTAATGTCAGGGGCTGTATTTATGGCTATATAAAAAGCCTTTCCTTGAGTGTTGTCAGACTGCATGGAGAGGATTTTATGGACAGTGCTGGGGGAACAGAGATGGCTGAATGGGGTAAAAGTGCTCTGTAGACACCATGGATTAGGCTGATTGTGAACAGGAGTGTGTGTGTCAGATGAAGTGAAGTCAGAGAGATTGATGAGACAGGGTAGCCCACTCTCCTCAGGCCTGTTTCTATTAGTTTTTGAGTCCAGATTCTGATGGAAGTCTTAAAGAAGGAAGATAGATGGAGAATAGCATTGTTTTATGGATGATTTAATGTTAAGGATGGGAGGAGGCAGTTATAGAGGATTTTGAAGGTGTTTTCAGCATTTGGGGCTATGTCTAGGTTGATATTTTACCCAAATAACTCAATGATTATGCCGATAGGTTCAGCTGAGGAGGAAGAGGTAGAAATGACCAATGTGAAGGATGTACTTACAGCTACAAGTATATGGTGCAGTAGAGGAGACAAAAGGAGTGAAGAACTGGGAAGAGGTCAAGGGTACAGTAGCTAAGGTGTTGGATAGATGGGGAAATTCATACACCGGGGTTAGAAGTGATGTGGTGGTACATAGACTGCTGCTCCCTCTCTTTGTATGCATGCATGTGTATGTATATATATATATATATATATATATATATATATATATATATATATATATATATATATATATATATATGTGTGTGTGTGTGTGTGTGTGTGTGTGTGTGTGTGTGTGTGTGTGTGTGTATATATATATATATATATATATATATATATATATATATATATATATATCTTTCTATATATATATATATATATCTTTCTATATATATATATATATATGGGTTCTAGTTGTTACATTGAAAGTACGGTTCATCAAACAAAAAACTGAGGGTGATGCTACTCAATGCCAGAAATCTAAACCTCAAAATGCACGCACTTGAGGAACTCCTCAGTATGGAGAAAATCAAGATATGTGCAGTAACAGAAACCTGCTTTAAGGCTCCAGAGAGCACCCCAGCACTACCAGGCTACAACTCATACCATACATTTCGGCCACAAAGCCCTGACCGAAATACAAAAGGCAAGGACGTATCCATATTCATCAAGGATACCCTCACCTCCAGGTTAGTGGCACAGCATGATGCTTCAGAGATCACACACGTACAACTAACAATGGGCAAAACTGAAATTCAAATTATAGCTTGCTACAGACCACCCACCATGTCCCAGGACCCCATTCCGCATTTCTGGAAACACTGGGAAACATAAAGGTCCTACCAAACACCCTAATATTGGGTGATTTCAATTACCCAAACATTAACTGGGAGAACTACTCAAGTAATAACTCCCTTGCCTAACATTTCCTAGAATTTATAAACTCAAACTCCCTGGATCAACTGGTCAACACTCCCACCAGAGGTGACAACATATTGGACCTGGTCATCACCAACATGGGTGACCAGTGTTTCACACCAGAGGTCAACCCCTTGCTGGTTAGATCCGACAATAAACTAATCACTCTGGATATCCACATTCCACCCCCACCCCCGGTCAAAGAAACCACCATGAAAAACTTTTCAAAAGCAAACTTCACGTTACTTAAGACCGAGGTGGAAAGTTTCAAATCCCCCATGCTAAAGGATAATGCTGCCCAAGCTGCAAAATCCTTTACTAATGCACTCTACGGGCACCTAGAAGAATGCATGAATCATGCTATCCCAAGCAAAACCAAGACTCACTCCTCCAAGAAAAGGAATCCAGTCTGGTGGACCCCTGCCATAAACAAGCTATACAATAGAAGGAGGAAACTAGTACAGAAAAGAGTAAAATCCCAAGAAGGGATGACATCCCTGGTTAGTATTAACAAGAAACTACGATCCCTCATAAAATCATCAGAGGCTGGCTTTGAAAGAAATATTGCCAAGAACTCCAAAGATAACCACAAGGCATTCTTTAGCTATGTCAAGAATCTAAGTGGCAATTCTCAGATCTGCTCAGTGTTAGTGCAGAATGGCACAAAATATACTGAACCGACTGATATCGCCAACATCCTGGCAGACAGGTTCAATGCAAACTTCACCCCCCCTCTCTCCCCCAAAAGGGCCCTTAACCATACCAGAAGAATGTAGTGCCCCTGAAATCACAGACACTCAGGTTAAAACAGCCTTCTCCAAAGCCAAAAACATAGCATCAATGGGACCGAATGGTGTGCCAGGCTGCGTCTTATACGAGCTCAAAGATGAACTAACCCCTCACCTAAACACACTGTTTAAACTCAGCCTCTCCACAGGCTGTGTACCCATAGAGTGATGCACAGCAATGGGTATTCCACTCCACAAAGGTGGAGCCACAACAGACCCTGGGAACTATCACCCTATAAGCCTGACTAGCTTGGTCTGCAAGACTATGGAGTGCATCATCATGGATCTCATTAACAGAGACATTGGAAACCTCCATACACTGAGCCCTACCTAGTTTGGCTTTGTTAAGGGCAGATCATGCCTCCTAAACCTGGTGGACTTCTTTGAGACAGTTACTAAGGCTATAGACGAGGGAAAGGTGGTCCACACAGCCTACCTAGACCTCGCAAAGGCCTTTGACACCATTCCCCATTCTGGTATTATAGACAAGCTCACCAGCCTGAACATAAACCCCTACATCACGAAATGGGTTGCCAAGTGGCTCATGGACAGAACCCACATGGTAAGAGTTGCAGGAGCTAGGTCTGACTCTAAACCAGTTACAAGTGGCATTCCCCAGGGCTCAGTCCTAGAACCCCCCCTGTTCGGCATATATTTCTTAGAGGTACATGCAAGCACAGGAGGATGATGGCTGACGAAGTTCGCAGATGACTACAAATTAGGGGCTATAATTGACTCTCCGGCTAACAAAGACATCCTCCAAAAGGGTCTCACTGAGACAGATGCCTGGTGTCAAAACCATGGCCTCAAGCTAAATGCCAAAAAGTGCATTGTCATCCCCTTTGCAAAAAACAAAGTACCCACAAACTACCACATAAGTGGTAGTCCCCTAAATACGGAAGACGTAATAAGGGATCTGGGGACCCAAGTAGATAGTAATCTCTCCTTTTATAATCACATTGCCAAAGTGGTTAGAAAATCCTTGTATGTGGCCCACCTAATCTCAAAAGGGTTTTCATCCAGATCCAAAGAGGTCATTGTGCCCCTCTATGTATAACTCATCAGACCCATCATAGAATACAATGCCCCATTTGGTATATACCTTACAAGACACCTGCAACAGCTGGAAAGACCACAGAAGTACCTCACCAAGAGGATCATTGGCCTCAAACAGATGCCCTATGCAACTCAACTGAAGAAACTCCAGCTGTACTCGGTGGCATACCGCCTACTCAGAGGTGATCTCTGCCTGACATAAAAGGCCATGTCCAACCCAGAATTGATGGACATGCTCCACCTAAAGAAAACCATATCCCCTCGAGCCACACGCTCTAGGGATCTAAACCTCACCACAATAATAAATAGGATGTGCTAGAGGGATAGATTCCTGTCCCAGAGACTTCCCATGCCCTGGATCAAGATTCCAATCTACATTAGGCAGAGCTCCTCACTAACACTCTTCAAGAGAAACCTTGACGAGTAGATGGGAAACAGAAAGTTTACCCCAGGGATCACTTCAGTGGCTCTACTGGAAAGAGGCACAGGGAACTAATCTAAGGGGATGGCAAAAGTCAGCACATTCTGGCTAGGCTAACAAATGCCTTTGGGCAAATAGCCTAGTACCTACCTATGAACCTATGTACTTTCGCGGACCCACTTTAGCAAAAGTGCATTTTATAAAAAATGCACTTTCGCTAAAGAAAACCAAAAAAAAAAAGAAAATGTAGTTTGCATGTAACGTTAGTTGTACATCAATGTGTAGTGTTGATGTACAACTAAGCAAACTCTTGTTGCGATCGTGGTACAGTGGGAATAAGGGAATATTCCCTTTTCTCCACTGTAGTGCAATCTCGGGATGAGAATATTAAAGTAGGGGAGTGTGGGGGCACAGCCCCCCACATGGGGGGTGCAGGGGGGCTTGCCCCCCTACATAATCGTCTTTAGTGTGTTTTTTTTTATTTAGGTTTTATTTTTCTGCAAAAGTGCATTTTCGATACAATGCACTTTCGCGGAGTTAGTTATCAGAAGTACGGTTCGATGAACCTTATTTTCGAAAATACAAGGTAAACCCATATATATATATATATATATATATATATATATATATATATATATATGTGTGTGTGTGTGTATGGGTAAGCACATTCAAATTAGGCCTTAAGACTTCTGGGTAATATTCTACATCTGTATGAGAGGAGGAAGATTCCTGCAAAATGGGTTAAGATGATATAGATTCATAGGTTCATAGGCAAGTACTAGGCTAGCTGCCCTTATGGGTCATTTTAAGCCTAGCGATTTCCCTTTTGTGATCAAAATAACTGTGAGGGGACCCATGTATGTGATAAAGCATCTAGGAGCTGCCTCTGTCCATTAGTAGTACAGGGGGCAATCCTGGGGTACATTTTCTGTTTCCCATCCATAGATATAAGCTGCACTTGAATATGGACTGGGATGAACTGTTCTGTGTGTATTGGGAGTCTGTTCCACATCAGTGATATCCTCTGTGAATATACCTGCCCCTCCAAACCAGTCTGTTGATGTCGGAGAAAAGGTTTTGATCCCTTGACTAAGTATTTATAGTGTCAACTGACTTGCTGATTTACAGCAAATCCACCAGTAATGGGTCAGAGGATGCTTTGTATGCCAAACACAGGTCACCTCTTAGCAGTCTGTAGGATATACAGTATACTGACGGGACTTTGAGTTGGCCCATGTGGCACATGTTGTTTAGACCTTGTATCCCTTTATTAGGGTATATCTGTGGGTATTCCATTTGCTATATGTGTCTGGACAGACACATGCCAAAGGGGACCTTACATTGAATGACTGGCCTAATGAGGGCTGAGTAAAGCGGCACAATGACATTCCTAGATTTAGACACAATTCCTTTGTTTATAAGCTGTGCAATATAGAAGGACTTCCTTACAAGAACAGACACATGTTGGTCAAAAGTTAGGTCACTGTCCACATAAGTTCCCAAATCCAGAACAACTGGGTCAACTCTTAAAGGAGTATTGTCAATGTGGTAGTTCCCTCGCGTAGACGACTTTCCAAAAGATACAATATGCATTTTTTTGGCCTTTGGTTTCAGACCATGATTTTGACACCAGTTATTTATTTGAGACCTTCCTACAAGATGGCTAAGTCATTTAGGGAATTCTGTGACTGCTCCTAGCTTACAGTCATTTGCAAACTTAGACAGAGCCCTTTGGTACTATAGCTTTTACTTCAGAAAAGTAGATGTCAAACAGGAAGGTCCAGCACAGACCCATGGGGGACTCCACTGATGACTGGTCTCTTTGTGGAGGTAACTTCCCCTATTTTTGATTATGTGTATCCTATCTGTGAGCCAGTTGGCAGTTCAGTAGGTGACATATGGGTTTATTTCCAGTTTACGTATCTTTTGTACTATGCCTGAGTGGGGAATTGAGTCAAAAGCTTTGGCCAGGTTGAGGTATGTGGTGTGTATTGTTTGGCCAGGTATGTGGTAGGTACTACTTTGCCTTCATCGACTGTTTTGGTGACCTTTTCAAAAGAAAAATCCATCAAGGTTGAATAAGCATCACCTACTCTTGATGAATACAAACTGAGATGGTTCATTTGTTTGGAGGTTCTGTATAAGTGGATTAATTCCATGATAAGTCTTTCCATGGCTTTGCATAAGGCTGGTCAGACTTATGAGTTTGTAATTTCTGGGGTCTGTGGAAGGTCCTTCCTTTTGCAGGAAAATTACTGTAGCTGTTCTCTATTCATTTAGTACAAAACCTGTATCTTTACTTCTTGCTTCAGGAAAGAGCAGAGTCAGATGAACAAATTGATTTAGAGTAAATTCTAATACCAATTTTAGCATGAAAAAGGGTTGATTCCTGATACCTATCTTTATGAAAAGTGAGGTAAGACTGAATTACCATAAAAACCGGCAACTCAGATACTCTCATAGCCCAATAAAGACATAGGGAATTTGCAGACTTTGGATCCAACCCAGTTTGGCTTTGTCAAAGGCAGATCATGCCTTTTAAACTTGGTTGACTTTTTCGAAACAGTCACCAAGGCCATTGACGAGGGAAAGGCAGTCCATACAGCCTACCTAGACCTGGCGAAGGCTTTTGATACAATACCTCACTCGGGTATCATTGAAAAACTCATTAACTTAAATGTAAACCCATACATTACAAGATGGGTTGCAAACTGGCTGAGTGACAGAACCCACAGGGTCAGAGTTGCTGGCGCCATGTCAGACTCTAAGCCTGTCACAAGTGGTGTCCCACAGGGCTCAGTCCTGTGCCCACTCTTGTTTGGCATCTACTTTTCTGAAGTATAAGCAAACACAGGAGGGTTATGGCTGACAAAGTTTGCAGATGACTGCAAACTGGGCGCCGTAGTTAAGAACACATCCGACACAGATATCCTTCAGAAGGGTCTCACAGAAACGGATAACTGGTGCCAGAGCCATGGCCTCAAGTTAAATGCCAAGAAATGCATAGTCATACCCTTCGGCAAAAATAAGGTTACCCCTAGCTACCATATAGGTGGCAATCCCCTGAACACAGAAGAAGTTATTAGGGACCTGGGAACCCAGGTGGACAGTAGCCTTTCATTCGACACTCAAATTGCTAAAGTAGTTAGGAAGACCTTCTACATTGCCCACCTTATCATGAAGGCATTCACATCTAGATCAAGGGAAGTCATTGTCTCCCTATACTCATCACTCATCAGACCAATGATCGAGTACAATGCCCCATTCGGAATGTATCTGACCTGACACTTGCAGCAGCTGGAGAGGCCACAAAAGTTCCTCACCAAAAGGATAAAGGGTCTCAAAAATCTGTCTTATGCTGCACGACTGAAAGAACTCCAGTTATATTCAGTTGCGTACCGCTTGCTCAGAGGTGACCTATGCCTGACATACAAGGCCATGTCAAACCCAGATTTGATGAATATGCTTCATCTCAAAAAATCTAGATCCCTCAGAGCCACAAGGGCAGGTGACTTAAACCTCGACACGGTTATTAATAGGACGTGCTGGAGGGATAGATTCATCACCCAAAGACTCCCTATGCTGTGGAACAAAATCCCAGTTTATGTGAGGCAGAGCACCTCGCTGGCCTTGTTCAAGAGGAATCTTGACCAATGGATGGGAGATCGCAGATACACCCCAGGGGTTACCTCAGTGTCACTGCTCGACAGAGGCACAGCTAAATAATGGGCATAGTTTCTCCAAACTAAGGGGTGGGGTAAGCCACAAAACTATGGGCTAGGCTTATAAATGCCCTCGGGCAGATAGCCTAGTATGAACCTATGAACCTATGAACCTATAAGTCAGAACAGTGCTTATCAATGTTTTATATGTCAGTAATTTTAAATAAACCTGATGGTTTGAAAAGAGAAACAGTAAGTTTTTATAGTACAAAGTTACGATTCTAAGGAGTCATCATCTGTCTTCTAGGTGGATGAATATGTAGTCACCGTTCCAAACTTGAGAGAAAGAAAAAAGGTGATGGTTTAAGAGCAGACAGGCAGAAATGGCCGAAAGATGAATCTTAACAGATGAATCAGAAAATGTCAGCTTACATCAATTCACACCAATACTGGAGAATCAAATGAGCTTCTGCCTTTAAGCAGTTTTTGTTCTATTTATGGCAGCAACCAGAAAATTCCTTCCACTTGGCAAATAAAATGTTCTAACAGAGATAGCTCAGCCTCCTTTAATACCAGCTGTACATCTTCTGAAAATAAGTGCCTTAGAGATTAAAATTCTATCATCCAGGCTGTCACATGAAGACTTTGTATGTCGGGGTGAATCAGAGATCCCTTGCCCTGTGTGAGCAAGTCCATCCTGTGGGGAAGTTTACAGTAATTACCCTTGCCCATTTTTCAAGAGAGGGAGAACCACTGTTGTTTGGGGTGTTTAAAAGAACTCTAGTTATCAGAGGAAAGTGGTAAGGTATCTAGGAACATTCATGTCCCGTGGTCCATGCGACAAAGACGATACCTGCCTTCCATGCCTTTCTGCAAAATGTCTTCAGCAATTTTTTTCAACTAACTATTGATACTGTAAGAAAACAGATCTATTTGGAAAGTGGTCCACAGGTGGAAAATCTCCTGAAATACCCGCCCCCCCCAAGGATAAGTCCCTCATAGAATATGCCTTGATACTGCCTGGAATTGGTTTACCATGGTGGGTATAACAAAAGGCAATGGCAAAGGATAACCATCTGGAAATAGTCTATTTTAACAGGGTCTGACCTTTCTTAATCCCAGCATAAGAAATAAACAGCTGATCAGCTTTTGTAAAGCACTTGGTTCTCTGAAGATTGTACCGGAGCTACCTACGCACATCCAGACTGCTTCGGATCCTTTCTCTGTTATTCTGCTTAGATGGAATGTAAATAGCCTAATGTAATAAATTCTGCTGATTTACCAGACCCCATGCTATCAGAGCTAGTTTGCATAAAGAGTACAACTTGGTCCCCCCTAGTTTATGTATCACATGACAGTCATGGCATCTGTAATACCAACAGGAGTCTCAGAGTCCACAGATGATTTAAGGGTCTCCGAAAGTACCTTTGTGTAAGTAAACTTACCATGACAATACATGTTTGAATGATCACTGCTGCAGTAGCCTTACTATGTGGTTTATATCCTGCCAAGGATATAACAGCTGGCCACCTTCCAAAGCTTCAGAGCACCTTCCATGCACCCAAACTGCCAAGCAACTTGAGCTGAACTGACTAAAAGATAAGTCTGGGCTCAAAGCCCTTTAGAACTTTCCTGCTCAAAGAGAAAGGGAAGCAGAGCTCTGAAAGGACAGTGCTTGGAGCACCAAAAAATAAATGTCCACACCCTGGCGTAAAAAGCACATGAAAAACCAAGGAGAATGGAGGGAGGGAGCAGCGACTGCAGCAGCGATTGTGTGAATATCTACTGTTATGGTAAGTTTATTTACACAACTCTAGTATATTCATCATACTGATCATTGCTGAAGTAGCCTTAGCTATATGGCGCGATTACTTTAGCTAATTAAATTTGGGAGGTTTAAAGAGAAGAGTCCAGAAGTCACTGGAGAATGATCTTATCAAAGCCTGATCTGGACCAAACGAAGGAATCAAGCCTATAACGCTTTGTAAAAGTTATGCACCTAGGACGAAGAAGAAGCTTCGATAACATTTCTAGAATCTATTCCTTTTTAAAAAGCAATAGATGTAGCCAAGGCCCTGGTAGAGTGGGCCTTAACCCTGCCTGGAATAGTTTGTTATGTTGATTATAGCAAAACGTAATACTCTTAGACAACCATTTGGAAATATTCTGTATTGACACAGGTTGTCCATTCTACTACTTACCTTCAAAAGAAATGAACAATTAGCCCGAAGATCTGAAAAGATTCAGTTCTGTCAAGATAGTACCAGAGTTGTCTGTGGACATTTAAGGTACGAGGTATCTTTTCTCCCTCATTTTGTGGTTCAGGAAAGAAACAGGGAAATGGCTAGTCTAGCTTAAAGCAAATTCTGATAGCACCTTAGGCATAAAAGAGGATGTGTTTCTATGGAAAATGAGGCAGGGTTCACTCACCACTAGAACTTGCAGCTCAGACGCCCTTCTTGCAGAGCACAGATGAATGAGTAAAACTGTTTTCCATGTTAAGAACCTCAAGTGATCCAGATCAGCTGCTTGAAATGGAGCAGGGGTTAGCTCAGATCAGCTGCTTGAAATGGAGCAGGTGTTAGCTCAGATCAGCTGCTTGAAATGGAGCAGGTGTTAGCTCAGATCAGCTGCTTGAAATGGAGCAGGTGTTAGCTCAGATCAGCTGCTTGAAATGGAGCAGGTGTTAGCTCAGATCAGCTGCTTGAAATGGAGCAGGTGTTAGCTCAGATCAGCTGCTTGAAATGGAGCAGGTGTTAGCTCAGATCAGCTGCTTGAAATGGAGCAGGTGTTAGCTCAGATCAGCTGCTTGAAATGGAGCAGGTGTTAGCTCAGATCAGCTGCTTGAAATTGAGCAGGTGTTAGCTCAGATCAGCTGCTTGAAATGGAGCAGGTGGTAGCTTGTCTAACACAAAATTAAGATCCCAAAGTGTGGCCACCAGTATTCATGAAGACCTCTTATGCAACATCCCTTTCAAAAACATTTTGACATGAGAATGCATTGAAAGAGGAGGATCTATTGCCAGACATGTGAAATGGCTGATAAATGAACCTTGATAGTGGAATAAGAAAGGCCATAGGATTGTAACCCACACAAATATTGTGAAAGCAAAGAACATCTACCCCTGAATGGGAGCTGCTTATCTTATTGGCACCAATTAGAAAACATTTTCCATTTGCTAATATATGATTTTCTAGTAGCAGGCTTACCTGTTTCATGTCCTCAATAAACAGGTACGCAAAAGGAATTAAGACCCTATCATCCAGGCAGTCGGTTCAAGCTGACTGATGTCAGGGTGTATCAAACACCCCTGTTCTTCTGTGAGTAGATCCAGTCAGTGAGGAAGTTTGTGGTAATCACCCCTGGCCATTTCCAAAATAAGGGAGAACCATGACTTCCTGGGCCAGAAGGGAGTCACCACAATGATCTTGGGGGGTTCCTTCTGAATCAGTGTGTGAGAGGATTTGAGAATGTAGGATGAGGGGTAAATGCAGTGTGTGAGAGGATTTGAGAATGTAGGAGGAGGGGTAAATGATACGTATGATAGAGTATATTGAAGGACACAGGAGGATAGAGATAGGATGTTACCAAAATATATGAGGAGAACACAGGATTTAGAAGAATGGAAAGTAGGGGGTTAAGGAGGATTTGGGATACGATCCTGGAGGAGTTAGAAAGGACAACACATACCTAGGAACAGTTTGGGATAAATAAAATTGGGTATCCTAAGACAGCGGAGGTGGAGGACAGTAGGTAACCTTTATGCAAGTACTGCGAATGTTACTGAGTTAAAATAGTCAACAGGCTTTTTTATAGAAAGTGGAAAAGCATGTGCTGAGAGGCAGGTAAGGATGAGGGGATATAGCCGAAAGAAAGGAAGAAGGAGCAGAGGAGAATTGTTGGAAATCAGGAAGAAGAAGAAGGCTAGGGGTACATATAAACATTTTGAGGAAAGACATTGAAGATAGCCCTGCATATGTTAAGACAACAGTAGATTACAGAGGAAGATAAATTGGGAGAGGAGTGTCCATGGCAGGGGTACAAAACTGACAAAAACGAGGTTTGTTTGGCAATCAGGTGACATTCACAGGCAGACTTCACAGACATTAGAAGACACTTGTGTAAATAATAAAGGAAGGATGGGGGAGATGGCAACATTTTGGAGTTGCATTTTTGAGAATACAGATCAGCTTCATATGTTATAGGAATGTGAGGGCACTGTAGGAGTAACGGAGGAAGGTACTGTTGAAAAAATTAACAAGGTTATCAAAAAAAACAGGAGTTTTGTGTTTTCAGAATAATATTTAGATAGTTATATTTAGTTAGTGCGTCAGTCAGTCAGTCAGTTTGTTAGTTAGCTAGTTAGTTAGCTAGTTAATTAGTCAGTCAGTTAGCTAGTTAGTTAGTTAGTTAGCTAGTTAATTAGTCAGTCAGTCAGTCAGTTAGTTAGCTAGTTAGTTAATTAGCTAGTTAATTGGTCAGTCAGTCAGTTAGTTAGCTAGTTAGTTAGTTAGCTAGTTAATTAGTCAGTCAGTCAGTCAGTCAGTCAGTCAGTTAGTTAGTTAGTTAGTTAGTTAGTTAATTAGTTAGTTAGTTAGTTAGTTATTGACATTTGACTATCAGAAAAATACTACTGGGTAGGTGCCCATTTTCAGCAGAGGACTGGGATGAAAACCTTCAAAGTATTAGAAAAGCATTTTAGGAACAATAACTTTACAATCCACAAAAATAATATAAACAGTTTAAATAAGTAAACAGAATTAGACATACTGTGACAACAGTGGTTAAAAATATATACAAGTGATATGACAACGATTTGAGACATTTTAGCCAGTTTATTGAGAAATTAAAGGTAAGTTAGTATAATACAAACAGGAATTATAATACGGAGTGAGAGAAAAGCAGATGATGCTATATTTAGAGAGAAAGCCAGAGGAGAGAAATTGATTGACGTAAGGAAGTGAGTGAAAAGGGATGCAAGGTATGATCAGGTACTTGTTCATATTTAGGAACATATTTTAGCATAAGAAGAGCAGGAGAAGGTTTCAGGTTGGAGGAAGATTCGGACGTACACAATGGGAGGAGTCATTAAGGCAATGACTGCACAGGTATGGAAGTGTGCAGGAAGTGAGCAATAAATAGGCAGGGCTCATATGTGGAGGAGAAAAACATGTGGCAGGGAAATAAGGAACTGGTGACAGGGATAAGGTATTAATGGGGAATAGCATAAGGGAGGAGAACAGAAACAGAATATCAGGAGAGGGAGAGGGAGAGAGATGAACAGCAGTACCAGATAAGAAGTGTATGGTGGAAGCCCAAGGGAAGAAGACCACACCTCGACTGGATGTCCAGGAGCAAAGTGAGAGGGAAATGGCAGCAGCAGAATATTGAAGTGTGTTCTGAGAGGGACGATTCCAGAAGGAAAGCGATGATGATTCCACTCTGTAGGGCCTTGGTCAGACCACACCTTTATGAACTTGAGCAGTCTGGGAGGTCGTACAAGGAATAACAGAAAAAGCCACACAGCAGCAAAGACTCGTTCCCCAAAATTTAATCTTAACACTTTCATCTCAGACAATGACACAACTTCAGCAGATAAAAGTATAAACTCAAATGAACTTTAAATACCCATGAAGCCAGATGACATCAGCATCTCATTACACATTTAAAGAGAAACACACACAATTACTCTAAAATACATATAGTAACGTACATAAAAAACCCTATTACAAACAATTCAAATAGAAAAACGAAAGCAAATAACAAGAATAACTGTTGAATTTATCTACGTTCTGCTTTCAATTTTAAAATACATCCAAAGGATGCCATCTCATTTAACCCAGGCCAACCTACTGCCTCAAACGTAAAATCCAGTATAACTCCCTTTGGTCAAGAAAAAGTCACCGTGGTCCACCCCTAGGGTTAAGTTTAACTTGTTCAATTACCACAAACCTAGACTGATGCTCAGGGAAATCCTATAAGTGATGAAATAGGGCACTGGTCATTTTTTTCTTATTTATTTCATAAATGTGTTCATAAATACAATTTTTTAATTTGCACTCAGTCTTTCCCACATAAAATACTGGGCAGCATTGACACAATGCCCCATATACTACTCCTAAGCTGTTACAATTGTACTTCCCTTTAATATTCAACTGGTAGCCATTAATATCGAAGAGTTCCCCCGTATTGATATAGGGACAAAAATAACAACACCCACATTTGGACATCTGCCAAAGCTTCTTGTCTTTACAATTGTGTGGCCAAAGTGGCCTCTCCATAAGATTCTTCAGGGTATTATCCCTCTTATATACAACCACTGGCTTAGAACCTATTTTGTTCCTTATCACTCGGCCGTCCATAAGCACAAACCAATTTTTAAAAAATAACATCCCTCACCTGTTTGAAGTCCACAGTAAATCTCGTAATAAAGGCCAACCTAAAATTAACTTCAGCATTTTGTTGTACAGTCAAATTACTTTCATGGACCACATGAGTATGCTCAGTAAAATCATGAAAATCATCAGCTTACAAGCTCATTAAAATAGGAACATACACCCCCTCCCCTGGTTATTTATCACTTCCATTTTAATCTCCCTCACAAATTCTTTAGGATAGTCTCTTTTAAGAAACATTGATTCCAGTAAGGCACATTCATTCATAAAATCATCAGATATTGATACCATCCTAGCAGCCTGATGAATTGCCCTTTGACAACTGTTTTCTTTTGGGACAAGGGATGTGACCTAATGCAAGAATGCATCAGAGTACGTGGACTTCCTATAAATGGTAGAAACATATCTACCTTTATCCACATCTTTTACCACATTTACATCCAAATAACTAATATGTTCCTCATTTAACATGTGTAAATTTCAAAAACTTGGTAGTATTATTAATATATTCCAAGAATAATTCAACATCACTCTTCCACCTTTCCAAATGATGAACAAATCATCCAGGTATCTCAAATACAAGACACAATTCTGGAAAAAAGCATGTCCAAACAAAAACCTAGGTTCCCATTCACACATAACAATACTGGTGTATAAGGGGGCACATGCTGCCCTCACTGCTACACCTCTTTGTTGTAGAAATATTTGTTCATCAAAAAAGATGTAGTTGTTAGTCAATACAAATTCCATCATTTCTACATATAATTCTCTGTCTCATACTGCCTACTTAGAGGCGATCTCTGCTTGACTTACAAAGCCATGGCTGACCCAGCTCTGTTAGAAATGCTACATCTAAAGAAATACCAATCCCTGCACACCACACACTCCAGAGACCTCAACCTCATTACCACAATCAATAGAACATGCTGGAGGGACAGGTTCATAACCCAGAGACTACCCATGCTATGGAATAGACTTCCCATACATGTCAAGCAGAGCACCTCATTGGGCCTCTTCAAGAGAAATCTTGACGAGTGGCTGGGCAATAGGAAGTTCACCCCGGGGATCACCCCCGTGGCTCTACTTGATAGAAGCACTGGGAACTAACACTGGGCTGCAAGATGCCAGGGCACTTCTATGGGCTAGGTTTGTAAAGGCTCCAGGGCCATTAGCCTAGTACACACCTATGAACCTATGAACCTATAAATTGATGTAATTTTGTAATGAGCCCTTCCTAAACAAATATTCTTCAAACTAGTTCAAACCCACATTGTGGGGTATAGATGAAAACAGATCCTAGGCATCAATAGTTACAAAGAAAAACATTGAATCAAACTCTACCGAGTTACATTTGCCAATAAAGTCCCATGAGTCAATGCAGAAATGGTGTTCATTTTTCAACAGGTTCTTTAATTTTATATCTAAGAATTTGGCAAAGGTAGTAATTTTATATCTAAGAATTTGGCAAAGGTAGAAGTAATAGAATTGTGAGCGCCCACTATGGGACACATGGGGGGGTCCATTAGGTCCTTATGTAGTTTGGGCAAACCAAACATAGTCGGTATAACTGGAGAATTCACTTTCAAGTATTTAAAATCAGATAAAGAAATACGTGATTCCAAACGCATGTCACTTAATTGTGTCAAGATCCTTGCATATGCAATGTTAAGTTCATTTAAGGAAACTTGGTTATAAGCATCACTAAAGAGAATAGAATACATCCTATTAACATACTGTTGTAAGTCCATAATTACAACTCCCGCACCCTTATCAGGCTGCATAGTCCGTATTTTCATTTGCCGCAAGTCCCTAAGCAATTCCCCTTCTTTGTAACCTAAATTGCTAACTACATTTTATTCCACCTCTTGTCACATACCTTAAATCAACTTCACATCATTTTTCAAACAGCAAAAGTGTGGGATCTAATGGAGGATTACAAACACTAAGCACCCAAAGTTCATTTCTGCCATGTTCACAATTGTTATTTAACATAATTTTAAAGTTCATCTTCCTAACAAATGATTTTAAATCTAACAGATCATTAGCAATGTCCATTCTTGCTCCTGGTACAAACATAAACCCCTTTGCAAACAAGTTAGCCACATTAGAATCAAAGGACTATATTAATACTAGGAAACTCTTCGATATTAATGGCTACCAGATGAATATTAAAAGGAAGTACAATTGTAACAGCTTAGGAGTAGTACATGGGCATTGTGTCAATGCTGCCCGGTATTTTATGTGGGAAAGACTGAGCAAAAATTAAAAAATCGTATTTATGAACACATTTATGAAATACATAAGAAAAAAAAATGACCAATGCCATCTTTCGGCACTTATGGGATTTCCCTGAGCATCAGTTTAGGTTTGTGGTAATTGACCAAGTTAAACCCTACCCTAGGGGTGGACTATGGCAACTTCTTCTTGAGCAAAGGGTTGTTGTACTGGATTTCACGTTTGAGGCAGTAGGTTGGCCTGGACTGAATGAGATGGCATCCATTGGATGTATTTTAAAACTGAAAGCAGAACGTAAATAAATTCAACAGTTATTGTTAGTTATTTACTTTCTTTTTTCTATTTGAATTGTTTATAACAAGGTTTTTTATGTATGTCATTATATATATTTTAGAGTAATTGTGTGTGTTTCTCTTTAAATGTGGGTTGAGAAGCTGATGTCATCTGGCTTCATGGGTATTTAAAGTTCACTTGGGTTTACACTTTTATCTGATGAAGTCTTGTCATTGTCTGAGACAAAAGCACTATAAATACATTTTGGAGAATGAGTCCTTGCTGCTCTGTGGCTTTTTCTGTTATTCAAGTGTTTGTTGATTTTTATACTGAGGTCATACAAGGAAAAGAACATCAGGCTACTGAAAAGAATTAAGTGTAAAGCTACCAAAAGATCTGAGGAATAGAAGGGAAGGAATATGACAAGAGTCCAGGGGAGCTAAAACTCTTCTCACGTAAAGTAAAAAAAAAAACTGTGTGATATAATCATGTCAGGGAGATGTGAAGGGGTCATTCTGAACACAAAGCCTAGACAGGAAAAGAGGGGGCAGACATGGTAGATTGTGTGTATTAACAATTCTCTGAAGCTCTGAAAGCACTTTTTCAAAGATGGGGCTGTGGACCTATGGAATGGTCCTCCACAGTGGATGCTGGAGAGGGAATCCACGAACGCATTTAAGAAGGTACAGGACAAGTTGAAAAAGGGCAAGAGTTAAAGTACAGTTTGCGGAAAAAGCAAAATGTTAAAACACTTAAAAAGGCAAATTATATAAATATAAAAGCTTGTTGTTTCCTTCTGTTATCAAGCAAACATAATGCAATGTGTGGGAAATGCACCAAAGATTGGCATAAAAAGTTAGGCAACTGAAAAGTCACCACAACATTTATTTGTTTGCCTCGTGCATGTATATTCCATGACAATAATGAAACCGTCACTCCTGTTTGCTTTCCTTTCAATTAATGTACGTGTATCCAGGTCACTGTTTAAAGTGCGATTTAACAGACATGTTGAAACAGAAAATATGGTTGATATGACTGTGCAAGTATTCTAGTAAAATACAGAAAAGTAGCGGACACAAAAAATAAATACAATCAGATTTTAATATATTGTGTATAATACATAAAGTCTATTTTAGCCAGTATAATACAGTTCCAAGCAGTTTTTTCCCCTTGCCCTCTGGATATCTACCAGGCCTCCGAACCCCATCCTGAAGCACCAGTATTCCCTCCCACAAGAGACAACTCCTTGCACACTGGGAAAATATCTTGCTAACTCTTATTCCAGGATATTCTTGTCACCAGCTATTTATAGTTGTCTTATTTTTCCAAAGAATAAAATTAGGACTGTACACCTGGGAAAGTCTTCCTGTGATAGGTGCCAGCAGCTACAGAATGTTGTACACACTTCAGTCTAGGAATTGTGGATAACAGGATCATAGGAGGTTACTAGGCTAATGGTTTCAGTGCCCTTACAAGCCTAGTCAAGTTCAATTCATGTCCCCAAGGGTGTCTGGTTCAAGCATCCACTAAAATCAGCATCTATTGCCTCTGTCCAAGAGGGACACAGGTGGAACCCCTGGGTGAATTTTCGGTTACCCATACAATCGTCCAAATTACACTTAAATAGGGCCAATGAGGGGCTTTGTTTAACATGAATAGTAAGCTTGTTTCAAAGGTGAGGGAACCTCTGTGTGACAAATCTGTCTCCAGCAAGTTCTGTTGATGTCACATACCAGATTAAGGTCCTTTGAGTGAGTGACCAGTGTGCCATTTAACTTGTGGATGCACAGCATTTCCATTAAAGTTGGGTCAGAGATTGCTCTATATGCAAGGCACAGGTCGCCTCTGAGCAGTCTGAATGACACAGAGTAAAGTGATAATGATTTCAGTCTATCTGCATAAGACAGATCTTGAAGACCCTGAATTTTCTTTGTAAGGAACCTCTGTCGTCTCTCCAATTGCTGCAGGTGTTTGGAAAGGAACATACCAAACGGAGCATTGTACTCTATTATTGGCCTCATCATGGAAGAGTACAGGCGTTATAACCTCTTTTTTTTCCCTGGAGGCAATGCCCTTACTTATGAGATGAGCAACATAAAATGGCCTTCTTATCACTGTGGAGACATGGTTGTGATTGAAGTTAATGTTTCTGTTGACCTGTGTACCTAGTTCTCTCACCAGTGACTGCATGCTTAGGGAATTTCTATTGATGTAGTAGTTTGCAGGAATATCATCACCCTTGCCAAAGGGGATGATAATGCATTTTTTAACATTAAGTTTAAGACCATGACTTTGGCACCAGTCATTAGTTTGCGTAAGGCCTTCTTGAAGGATATTAACATCGCAAGGGGTTTTGTCAGCCGAAGTCCTTTAGTTTT
>NC_056746.1:120714207-120724207 GCF_019279795.1 Protopterus annectens | reverse complement strand
TATGATTAGGGTGGTAAGCATCAGACAGTATATAACAGAGGGGGTTAAGGCTATGATTATGGAGGTCAGTGTCAGTAGTATATAGCAGAGAGTGTTAAGTCTCTAATTATGGAAGTCAGTGTTACATAGTATATAACAGAGAAGGTTAAGGCTATGATTATGGAGTTCAGCGTCAGACAGCAAATAACAGAGAGAGTTAAGGCAATGATTATGGAGGTCAGCGTCAGATAGTATATCATAGAGAAGGTTAAGGCTATGATTTTGGAAGTGGGTATCAGATAGTATATAACAGGGAGGAATAAGGCTATGATTAAGGAAGTCAGCATCAGATAGTATATAATAGGGAGGGTTAAGGCTATGATTTTGGAGGTGAGTGTCAGATAGTATACAACAGAGATGGTTAAAACTATGATTATGGAGGACAGCATCAGACAGTATATAAAAGAGAGGATTAAGGCTATGATTATGTATGTCAGCGTTTGATGGTATATAACAGAGACGGTTAAGGTTATGATTATGGAGGTCAGCATCAGATAATATATAACAGTGGGGGTTAAGGCTATAATTATGGAGATTAGCGTCAGAGAGTATATAAAAGAGAGGGTGAAGTCTATGATTATGGAGGTCAGCGTTATATAGTATATAACAGAGAGGGTTAAGGCTATCATTATGGAGGTCAGAGTCAGATAGTATATTATAGAGAGGATTAAGGCTATGATTTTGGAAGTAAGTGTCAGATAGTATATAACAGAGATGGTTAAGGCTATGATTATGGAGGACAGCGTTAGCTAGTATATAACAGAGATGGTTAAGGCTATGTTTATGGAGGTCAGCGTCAGACAGTATAGAACAGAGTGGGTTAAGGCTATGATTATGGAGGTCAGTGTTAGATGGTATATAACAGAGAGGGTTAAGGCTATGATTATGGGGTGCAACGTCAGATAGTATATAACAGAGATTATTAAGGCTATGATTATGGAGGTCATCATCAGATGGTATTTAACAGACAGGGTTAAGGCTATGATTAGAGTGGTCAGTGTCAGACAGTATATAACAGAGAGGGTTAAGGCTGTGATTATGGAGGTCAGCTTCAGATAGTATATAACAGAAGGGGTTAAGGTTATGATTATGGAGGTCAGCATCAGATAGTATATAACAGTGGGGGTTAAGGCTATAATTATGGAGGTTAGCGTCAGAGAGTATATAAAAGAGAGGGTGAAGTCTATGATTATGGAGGTCAGCGTTAAATATTATATAACAGAGAGGGTTAAGGCTATGATTATGGAGGTCAGCGTCAGATAGTATATAACAGAGAGGGTTAAGGCTATGATTATGGAGGTCAGTGTCAGATAGTATATAACAGAGAGGGTTAAGGCTATGATTATGGAGGTCAGCGTTAGATAGTATATAACAGAGAGGGTTAAGGCTATGATTATGGAGGTCAGCATTAAATAGTATATAACAGAGAGGGTCAAGGCTATGATTATGGAAGACACAGTCAGAGAGTATATGAGAGGGTTAAGGCTATGTTTATGGAGGTCAGCGTCAGATAGTATATAACAGAGAGGGTGAAGCCTATGATTATGGAGGTCAGCATTAAATAGTATATAACAGAGAGGGTTAAGGCTATGATTATGGAGGTCAGTGTTAAATAGTATATAACAGAGACAGTTAAGACATTGATTATGGAGGTCAGCATCAGATAGTATATAACATAGAGGGTTAAGGCTATGATTACAGAGGCCAGCGTCGATAGTATATAACAGAGAGGGTTAAGGCTATGATTAGGGTGGTCAGCATCAGACAGTATATAACAGAGAGGGTTAAGTTTATAATTATGGAAGTCAGTGTTAGATAGTATATAACAGAGATGGTAAATGCTATGATTATGGAGGACAGCGTCAAATAATATATAACAGAGAGGGTTAAGGCTATGATTATGGAGGTCAGCATTAGATAGTATATAACAGAGAGGGTTAAGGCTATGATTATGCAGGTCAATGTCAGATAGTATATAACAGAGGGGGTTAAGGCTATGATTATGGAGGTCAGTGTCAGTAGCATCTAGCAGAGAGTGTTAAGTCTCTAATTATGGAAGTCAGTGTTAGATCGTAAATAACAGAGATGGTAAATGCTATACTGCTCAGACAAGCTCCATGTGGGTTTACAGAGTGGTCCTAGCAGCAAGGAACTCGAAAAAGCGACTACCTTCTGGATTTAAGTATCTTTGCTTTTTTCACTGGAAATAGCTTCTGTTGCTTACTTTGAACTAGCCTGAACTGTTTTTTTACTGATTACTGCATTTATTTTAAAATCTGCACTTAAAGTTACATTTAGTCGAATTTAATCGAAAGTTTGCTTGTTTGTTTGTTTAATTTAACTGTGGAGGCTGCCCACTAAAGTGTGCTAGCCTGTGTAACTAATTTATCACTGTCTCTGCATTTTCTGTGTGTTTCTACAAAAAAAACAAAAAAACAAAAAAATAATCCTTGTTTTCCCGCCTTCCTCGACTAGTTTAGACCAGTATACAGGCATTGCTATATTCTGGGCTGTGGTGTAGTTCCTGTGTTGTCCATTACCTTACTTGGATAGAAGGAAGTTTCTTTGCTCACCAGTGGGAGTGGGGAGCCTTGTGCAGCCTACCTGTCCTTGGGGGAAGTGACCTCAGCACAAGAAGCAGTAGTAATTGGTTGTTTGGGACCATTCCTAGCTCTTTTGTAGTTCACTGCTTAAAATCCGCCTCTGGGCGTTTTTTTCTGGCTATACTGCTCAGACAAGCTCCACGTGAGTTTACAGAGTGGTCCTAGCAGCAAGGAACTCGAAAAAGCGACTACCTTCTGGATTTAAGTATCTTTGCTTTTTTTTCACTGGAAATTGCTTCTGTTGCTTACTTTGAACTAGCCTGAACTGTTTTTTTTACTGATTACTGCATTTATTTTAAAATCTGCACTTAAAGTTACATTTAGTCGAATTTAATCGAAAATTTGCTTGTTTGTTTGTTTAATTTAACTGTGGAGGCTGCCCACTAAAGTGTGCTAGCCTGTGTAACTAATTTATCACTGTCTCTGCATTTTCTGTGTGTTTCTACAAAAAACCCCCCAAAAAACAAAAAAATAATCCTTGTTTTCCCGCCTTTCTCGACTAGTTTAGACCAGTATACAGGCATTGCTGTATTCTGGGCTGTGGTGTAGTTCCTGTATTGTCCATTACCTTACTTGGATAGAAGGAAGTTTCTTTGCTCACCAGTGGGAGTGGGGAGCTTTGAGCAGCCTACCTGTCCTTGGGGGAAGTGACCTCAGCACAAGAAGCTGTAGTAATTGGTTGTTTGGGACCATTCCTAGCTCTTTTGTAGTTCACTGCTTAAAATCCGCCTCTGGGCGTTTTTTTCTGGCTATACTGCTCAGACAAGCTCCACGTGGGTTTACAGAGTGGTCCTAGCAGCAAGGAACTCGAAAAAGAGAATACCTTCTGGATTTAAGTATCTTTGCTTTTTTTTTCACTGGAAATAGCTTCTGTTGCTTACTTTGAACTAGCCTGAACTGTTTTTTTAATGATTACTGCATTTATTTTAAAATCTGCACTTAAAGTTACATTTAGTCGAATTTAATCTAAAGTTTGCTTGTTTGTTTGTTTAATTTAACTGTGGAGGCTGCCCACTAAAGTGTGCTAGCCTGTGTAACTAATTTATCACTGTCTCTGCATTTTCTGTGTGTTTCTACAAAAAAAAAAAAAAACAAAAAAATAATCCTTGTTTTCCCAACTTTCTCGACTAGTTTAGACCAGTATACAGGCATTGCTGTATTCTGGGCTGTGGTGTAGTTCCTGTGTTGTCCATTACCTTACTTGGATAGAAGGAAGTTTCTTTGCTCACCAGTGGGAGTGGGGAGCCTAGAGCAGCCTACCTGTCCTTGGGGGAAGTGACCTCAGCACAAGAAGCTGTAGTAATTGGTTGTTTGGGACCATTCCTAGCTCTTTTGTAGTTCACGGCTTAAAATCCGCGTTTGCACGGCTTTGCGTGGTCATGCGGTTAAACAAGGTTAAACTTTTTCTGGCTCCGCCAAGTCTGCTGTTCAATTTTTCCCTTAGAACTGTTCTACTTGCAATCTAAACAGCCTATACTCTATCTGAAAAGCTCAGCACTTGCTCCTAAAGCATTTTTTATACAGGTAAAGCACTCTTAAACAAACAAAAGTACTTAATTCACCTAAATTCTGTTGAGTACCCATTTCCCTATAGGTCCTTTCTGACTCAGTTACACAGCAATCTTTTTCACTATTTCTAGCATGTCGAAGGGTCAGTTGCTGGCGTCCTCTCCTGTTCAGCTGGTGAATCTGGGAATCTTGAGGCAATGTTACAATTGCCTCATGTACACAGACAACCCTCTCCTCCTCCCAACAAATACAAATATATGCAGAGATGCAACTATATAGCCAAACTGGAGGCTGAGCTCTCTCAATTCAGTACTGGCAAGACCAGTCAGGAGGAGAAGGTAACCACGCACACCACAAACCCAGTCTCACATAGAACTATCACAACTGCAAACCAAACACATAAACACACAAAACATACTGAGGCGCTGATTAAAAATCTACCAAAACAACAGAGGCCTCCAGAGCAGACACCCAAGCAACCACCACCTCAAGACATAGCACATGCAACGCATAGTTCACAAAGTCAGTGTGCTAAACAGTCACAGCCCTTAAGGCCAAACAACATGCCAGACACACTTGTATTAGGTGACTCCATAGTCAGACACACTGACGTCCCGCTCACCAGACTGAACAAGGAAAAGGTTACAGTAAGCTGCCTGTCGGGAGCTAGAATCCGCCACATAACACAAGCACTCAGGTCACTCCACAGCAAGTACAGATATGACTCAGTCATTGTACATGTGTGAACGACCTGAGATGTACCTCCCTGGACTACATGAAAAGAGACATAGAGGAGCTCTCTGATTATGTAGCCCAGGCCGGTATGACCCTGACCCTGAGCAGCATCTTACCCTCACCAAGAATGATGCCACAGTACAAAGACAAAATGATCAGTTTTAACAACTGGCTTAATTACTGGTGTCATTCGAAGGGGATCCAATGTCTGTCTGCTTGGGATGACATGCTTGACAAGCCACGCTGCCATGAGGATGGCTTGCACCTGTCACCCTGGGCTTCCGGATATTGGCCAAGGCTCTTGCCACCCCATAGTGCCTTTTTAGGCAAGGCTCAAATGACAAACCTACCTCCCTAGAAAACACAAGTGGAAAAAAACTAAGGGTAATGCTGCTCAATGCCAGAAGTCTAAACCTCAAGATGCACGCCCTCGAAGCCCTCCTCAGTATGGAGAACATCGATGTCTGTGCAGTGACTGAAACCTGGTTCAAGGCTCCTGAGAGCACCCCAACACTATCAGGTTTTACCTCATATTATGCTTTCCGGCCCCAAAACCTGGACTGAACCACAAAAGGAGGGGGAGTATCCATTTTCATCAAAGATACCCACACCTCCAGGTTAGTGGCAACGTACGAAGCATCGGAGACTATCTAGGTGCAACTAACCATAGGCAAAACTGCCTTACAGTTTGTAGCATGCTACAGACCACCCTCTCAAACTCAGGAACCACACACAGCCTTCCTGAAGACACTGGAGAGTATGAATGTCTCTCCAAATACCATCATTTTGGGAGACTTCAACTACCCAAACATAGACTGGGAACATTATTCAAGCCCCAACACCCTAGCCCAAAGGTTCCTAGAATTCATAAACTCAAATGCAATGGAACAACTAGTCACCATTCCCACAAGAGGAGACAATATACTAGACCTGATCATCACAAACATGGGGACAAAATGCTCCACACCGGAAGTACATCCCTCTTTGGTAAGATCAGGCCATAAATTAATCTCACTGGAAATCCACATCCCGCCCCCACCCCCTGCACAAAAGACCACAGTGAAGAACTTCTCAAAAGCAAACTTCACACTTCTTAAGACTGAAGTGGTATCCTTCAAGGCCCCTGGGCCAGTGGAAACCACAACCCACACTGTTGAATCCTTTGCAAATGCCTTCTATGGGCACCTTCAAGAATGCATGGATCATGCAATCCTAAATAAAACCAAGACCCATTCCCCCAAAGGCAGGCGCCCTGTCTGGTGGACCCCAGCCATAAACAAACTTTACAACAGGAGGAGGAAGCTACTACATGACAGAGCAAAATCCTTAAAAGGGAAGGCATCTCTGATCAGTACTAGCAAAAAACCACGATCACTCATAAAATCATCCAAGGCCAACTTTGAGAGAAAAATCGCAAAAGACACAAAAGACAATCACAAGGCCTTCTTTTGCTATGTTAGAAACCTGGGTGGAAACTCCCAGATATGCTCAGAGTTAGTCCAAAATGACACAAAATACACTGAACCCACTGACATTGCCAACATTCTGGCAGACAGGTTCAGTGCAAATTTCTCCTCCCTCCCCAAAGGAGAAATAACTATCCCAGCAGAGTGTAGCCTCCCTAACATCTCAGATGCCCAGGTGAGAGCTGCCCTCTCTAAAGCTAAAAACACAGCATCAATGGGACCAGATGGTGTCCCAGGCTGTGTGCTACATGAACTCCAAGAGGAACTAAACCCACACATAAGGCTGCTGTTTAATCTTAGCCTTACTACAGGATACATACCCAAAGAGTGGCGTACGGCAACAGCGGTCCCACTTCACAAAGGCGGTGCTTCTACGGACCCTGGAAATTACCGCCCCATAAGCTTGCCGAGCCTGGTCTGCAAAGCTATGGAGAGGATCATTATGGAACTCATAAACAAAGACATTGGGGACCTACAGACATTGGATCCTACCCAATTTGGCTTTGTCAAGGGCAGATCCTGCCTTTTGAACTTGGTCGACTTTTTGAAACAGTCACTAAGGCCATTGATGAGGGTAAGGCAGTTCACACAGCCTACCTTGACCTTGCAAAAGCCTTTGACACAATACCCCACTTGGGCATCATAGACAAACTCACCAGCTTAAATGTAAACCCATATGTCACAAGATGGGTTGCAAACTGGCTCAAGGACAGAACCCACAGGGTCAGAGTTGCTGGAGCTATGTCAGACTCTAAGCCAGTCACAAGCGGTGTCCCACAGGGCTCAGTCCTCGAACCCCTCTTGTTCGGCATTTATTTTTCCGAGGTACAGGCAAACATAGGAGGATTGTGGCTGACAAAGTTCGCAGATGACTGCAAACTGGACGCCATAATTGATACTACAGCGGACACAAACATCCTTCAGAGAGGCTTCATAGAAACGGATAATTGGTGCCAGAGCCATGGCCTTAAGCTGAACGCCAAAAAATGTATAGTCATACCCTTTGGGAAAAGCAAGGTACCGACAAACTACCACATAGGTGGTAATCCATTAAGTACGGAAGAGGTAATCAGGGACCTAGGGACCCAGGTTGACAGTAACCTCTCATTTGACACTCACATTGCCAAAGTGGTTAGGAAGACCTTCTATATTGCCCCCCTTATCATGAAGGGTTTCACATCTAGATCAAGAGAGGTCATTGTGCCCCTGTACTCTTCCTTATAAGGCCAATGATTGAGTACAATGCCCCATTTGGGATGTATCTCACCCGACACCTGCAGCAGTTGGAAAGACCCCAAAAGTTCCTCACCAAGAGGATAAAGGGTCTTAAACATATGTCATATGCTGCCCGACTGAAAAAACTCCAGCTCTATTCAGTCGCATACCGCCTACTCAGAGGTGATCTGTGCCTGACGTACAAGGCCATGTCCAATCCGGAATTAATGGACATGCTCCACCTCAGAAAATCCAAATCCATCAGAGCCATGAGAACAAGAGACTTAAACCTCAACACAGAAATAAATAGGACGTGCTGGAGGGACAGATTCATAACCCAGAGGCTCCCTACACTCTGGAACAGAATCCCAGTCCATGTTAGGCGGAGCCCCTCACTGACTCTATTCAAGAGAAATCTCGATGAGTGGATGGGAGATCATAGGTTTACCCCTGGGGTCATCTCTGTGTCACTACTAGACAGAGGCACAGTAAACTAAACCCCAAAAGGGCGTAGTATTCTCATCCTAAGGGGTGGTGAAAGCCACAAACACTCTGGCTAGGCTTATAAATGCCCTAGGGCAGATAGCCTAGTACGAATCTGGAGGACAGCGTCAAATAGTATATGACAGAGAGGGTTAAGTCTATGATTATGGAGGTCAGCATTAGATAGTATATAACAGAGAAGGTTAAGGCTATGATTATGGAGGTCAGTGTCAGATAGTATATAACAGAGAGGGTTAAGGCTATGATTCTGGAGGTCAGGATCACATAGTATATAACAGAGAGAGTTAAGGCTATGATTATGGAGGTCAGCTTTAGACAGTATATAGCAGAGAGGGTTAAGACAATGATTATGGAGGTCAGAGTTAGATGGTATATAACAGAGGTGGTTAAGGCTATGACAATGGAGGTCAGCGTTAGTATATAACAGAGAGGGTTAAGGCTGTGATTATGGAGGTCAACGCTTGATGGTATATAACAGAGGTGGTTAAGGCTATGACAATGAAGATCAGCGTAAGATAGTACATAGAGAGAGTTAAGGCTATAATTATGGAGGTCAGCTTCAGATAGTATATAACAGAGGGTTAAGTCTATAATTATGGAAGTCAGTGTTAGATAGTATATAACAGAGACAGTAAACGCTATGATTATGGAGGAAAGCTTCAAATAGTATATAACAGAGGGGGTTAAGGCTATGATTATGGAGGTCAGTCTTAGATAGTATATAACAGAGAGGGTTAAGGCTATGATTATGGAGGTCAGCGTCAGATAGTATATAACAGAGAGGGTTAAGGCTATGATTATGGAGGTCAGCGTCAGATAGTATATAACAGAGAGGGTTAAGGCTATGATTATGGAGGTCAGCGTCAGATAGTATATAACAGAGAGGGTTAAGGCTATGATTATGGAGGTCAGCATCAGATAGTATTTAACAGAGAGGGTTAAGGCTATGATTATGGATGTCAGCATCAGATAGTATATAACAGAGAGGGTTAAAGCTATGATTATGCAGGTCAGCATTAGATGGTATATAACAGAGAGGTTTAAGGCTATGATTATGGAGGTCAGCATCAAATAGTATATAACAGAGATGGTTAAGGCTATGATTATGGAGGTCAGCATTAGATGGTATATAACAGAGAGGGTTAAGGCTATGATTATGGAGGTCAGCGTCAGACAGCATATAACAGAGAGAGTTAAGGCTATGATTATGGAGGTCAGAGTCAGATAGTGTATCATAGAGAAGGTTAAGGCTATGATTTTGGAGGTGAGTGTCAGATAGTATATAAAAGAGAGGGTGAAGTCTATGATTATGAAGGTCAGTGTTAAATAATATATAACAGAGAGGGTTAAGGCTATCATTATGGAGGTCAGAGTCAGATAGTATATTATAGAGAGGATTAAGGCTATGATTTTGAAAGTAAGTGTCAGATAGTATATAACAGAGATGGTTAAGGCTATGATTATGGAGGTCAGCATTAGATAGTATATAACAGAGATGGTTAAGGCTGTGATTATGGAGGTCACCATTAGATAGTATATAACAGACAGGGTTAAGGCTATGACTATGGAGGTCAGCATCAGATAGTACGTAAAAGAGAGGGTTAAGGCTATGATTATGGAGGATAGCATCACATAATATATAACTGAGATGGTTAAGGCTATGTTTATGGAGGTCAGCGTCAGATAGTATATAACAGAGAGATGGTTAATGCTATGATTATGGAGGTCAGCATCAGATAGTATACTACAGAGAGGGTTAAGGCTTTGATTATGGAGGACAGCATCAGACAGTATATAACAGAGAGGGTTAAGGCTATGATTATGGAGGTCAGCGTCAGATAGTATATCATAGAGAAGGTTAAGGTTATGATTTTGGAGGTGAGTGTCAGATAGTATATAACAGAGGGGGTTAAGTCTATAATTATGGAA
>NC_056746.1:120688668-120713707 GCF_019279795.1 Protopterus annectens | reverse complement strand
TATGATTTTGTAGGTCAGCGTCAGATAGTATATAACAGAGATTGTTATGGCTATGATTATGAATGTCAGCATTAGATGGTATATAATAGAGACAGTTAAGGCTATAATTATGGAGGTCAGCATCAGATAGTATATAACAAAACCTGTTACGGCTATAATTATTGAGATCAGCGTCAGATAATATATAACAGAGAGGGTTAATGCTATGGTTATAGTGGTCAGCATCAGATAGTATAAAACAGAGGGAGTTAGGCCTATGATTATGGAGGTCAGCATTAGATAGTATATAACAGAGAGGGTTAAGGCTATGATTATGGAGGTCAGCATCAGATAGTATATAACAGAGAGGGTTAAGGCTATGATTATGCAGGTCAGCATTAGATGGTATATAACAGAGATGGTAAAGCCTATGATTATGGAGGTCAGCGCCAAATAGTATATAACAGAGATGGTTAAGGCTACGATTATGGAGGTCAGCATTAGATAATATATAACAGAGGGGGTTAAGGCTATGATTATGAATGTCAGCGTTAGATGGTATATAATAGAGATGGTTAAGGCTATGATTATGGAGGTCAGCGTCAGATAGTATATAACAAAACCTGTTACGGCTATAATTATTGAGGTCAGTGTCAGATAATATATAAAAGAGGGGGTAACTGCTATGATTATAGCGGTCAGCATCAGATAGTATAAAACAGAGAGGGTTAAGGCTTTGATTATGGAGGACAGCTTCAGATAGTATATAACAGAGAGGTTTAAGGCTATGAATATGGAGGTCAGCGTCTCATAGTATATAACAGAGATGGCTAAGGCTATGATTGTGGAGGTCAGCATCAGACAGTATATAACAGAGAAGGTTAAGGCTATGATTATGGAGGTCAGCGTTAGACAGTATATAACAAAAAGGGTTAAGGCTATGATTATGGAGGTCAGTGTTGGATAGTATATAACAGAGAGTATTAAGGCTATGATTATGGAGGTCAGTGTCAGATAGTATATAACAAAGCCTGTTATGGCTAGAATTAATGAGGTCAGTGTCAGATATTATATAACAGAGAGGATTAACGCTATGATTATGGAGGTCAGCATCAGATAGTGTATAACAGAGAGGGTTAAGGCTTTGATTATGGTGGTCAGCGTCTGACAGTATATAACAGAGGGGGTTAACGCTATGATTATGTAGGTCATCGTCAGATAGTATACAACAGAGAGTGTTATATCTATGAGTATGGAGGTCAGCGTCAGATAGTATATAACAGAGAGGGTTAAAGCTATGATTATGGAGGTCAGCATCACATAGTACACAACAGAGAGTATTATACCTATGAGTATGGAGGTCAGCGTCAGATAGTATATAACAGAGGGGGTTAGGCCTATGATTATGGAGGTCAGCGTTAGATAGTATATAACAGAGAGGGTTAAGGCTATGATTATGGAAGTCAGCATCACATAATATATAACAGAGATGGTTAAGGCTATGATTATGGAGGTCAGTGTCAGATAGTATATAACAGAGAGGGTTAAGGCTATGATTATGGAGGTCAGCGTCAGACACCATATAACAGAAAGGTTTAAGGCTATGATTATCGAGGTCAGCGTCAGGCAGTATATAATAGAGAGGATTAAGGCTATGATTATGGAGGCCGGTGTTAGTATATAAAAGAGCAGGTTATGGCTATGATTATGGAGGTCACAGCATCAGATAGTATATAACAGAGAGGGTTAAGGCTATGATTATGGAGGTCAGCGTTAGATGGTATATAACAGAGAGGGTTAAGGCTATGATTACAGAGGTCAGCATCAGATAGTATATAACAGAGATGGTTAAGGCTATGATTATGGAGGTCAGCGTTAGATGGTATATAACAGAGAGGGTTAAGGCTATGATTATGCAGGTCAAGATCACATAGTATATAACAGAGAGAGAGTAAAGACTCTGAGATGCTGATTAGATTCATCCTGTGAACCTGACTGTGATTTCTTCCCTCACCTTTTGCAATCTGTGGGACATTGACCTAATCACGTAACAAAGACAATGGTATTAGTTTGCTACTGCAAATTGGAATTTGCATCATTTTGATCCTGCGCGGTTAATGAATAACCAAAGCCCTGCATCAACTTGTATTTCCTGTGATATAGGATCACTCCCAAAAGGCACATCAGAACTGAGAAATTCAGGAGAAGTGCCACTTGGAGTGTGATTTGAAAGCATACAGATCTGGTATTCAGAAAGCACTGCCAGGTTTGCCATCAGCTAGCCTGTTGCAAAATGCATTCAGGTGAAACACAACTATTTAATATCTCACTGCAGTAGCTTTAAACCTTATTTCCTGTTCTGAACCTAAGGTGCTTTGAACTCAAACCACACTAAGAAAATGAAAGTCAGATTTGATGTGATAAGCTGAATGAAAAAGTTATACAAAAGTACCAGAGCACTGCAAAAATGGTGGGGGTGGGTGCTTACGTCATAGCAAAAAACAGAATGTCACTAAGTCAATATGATATACAACAATGCTTGTATATAAATATCAGTTGGTTACTGCATACACTGCCAACACACACACACACACACACACACACACACACACACACACACACACACACACACACACAGACACACACACAGACACACACAGACACACACACACAGACACACACACACACACACACACACACACACACACACACACACACACACACACACACACACACACACAGACACACACACAGACACACACACACACACACACACACACACACATATATATATATATATATACACACACACACACACACACACACACACGCACACACACACAATCAGACATGCTCACAAACCATGAGCAGGTGTCTAGCCGATGCCGCTTGACTCTGTTGCTGTAGGGCAGAGGTATTAATATACTTGAAATGATTGTGGCTTTTCCAGGTTTTCTTTGCTGCTTACCCTGCCCACGGTTTCTGGGTGTTTGAGGAATCTGCCTGTTTCAATCTGCTGATCCGTGCATACAGCTGATTATAAATTTGCGTATATGACACAGTACCTGATGTCATCCCAGGAGTTACATCTTCTCTCATAGATGTATCTCAAAACATTTGCACTCCTACTATTGCAGCATCATATTATGATGGTATCACAGTATTATATTATCATATTATCATAGTATTATAGTATCACAGCATCGTATTATCACAGTATCATAATATTACAGTATCTCAGTATCATACTATATTATCACAGTAAAATATTATGATGGTATCACAGTATTATATTATCATAGTATTATAGTATCACTGCATCATATTATCACAGTATCATAATACCACATTATCTCAGTATCATACTATATATGTATATATATATATATATATATATATATATATATTATCACAGTATCAAATTATGATGGTAACAGTATTACATTTTCATAGTATCATAGTAATCATAGTATCACAGTATTATATTATCATAGTATCACAGCATCATATTATGATGGTATCACAGTATTATATTATCATAGTATCACAGCATCATATTATGATGGTATCACAGTATTATATTACCATAGTATCACAGCATCATATTATGATGATGGTATCACAGTATTATATTATCATAGGATCACAGCATCATATTATCACAGTATCATAATACCACATTATCTCAGTATCATATTACCGCCCCATAAGCTTGACGAGCCTTGTCTGCAAAGCTATGGAGAGGATCATAATGGAACTCATAAATAAAGACATTGGGGACCTACAGACACTGGATCCTACCCAATTTGGCTTTGTCAAGGGCAGATCCTGCCTCTTGAACTTGGTTGACTTTTTCGAAACAGTCACTAAGGCCATTGATGAGGGTAAGGCAGTTCACACAGCCTACCTTGACCTAGCAAAAGCATTCGACACAATACCCCACTCGGGCATCATAGAAAAGCTCACCAGCTTAGATGTAAACCCATATGTCACAAGATGGGTTGCAAACTGGCTCAAGGACAGAACACACAGGGTTAGAGTTGCTGGTGCCATGTCAGACTCTAAGCCGGTCACGCGGTGTCCCACAGGGCTCAGTCCTGGGCCCCTCTTGTTCTGCATTTATTTTTCTGAAGTGCAGGCAAACATAGGGGATTGTGGCTGACAAAATTTGCAGATGACTGCAAACTGGGCACCATAATTGACACTCCATCAGACACAGACATCCTCCAGAAAGGTCTCATAGAAATGGATAACTGGTGCCAGAGCCATGGCCTTAAGCTAAATGCCAAAAATGTATAGTCATACCCTTTGGGAAAAACAAGGTAACCCCTAATTACCACATAGGTGGTAATCCATTAAACACGGAAGAAGTTATCAGGGACCTGGGGACCCAAGTTGACAGTAACCTCTCTTTGACACTCACATTGCCAAAGTGGTTAGGAAGACCTTCTACATTGCCCACCTGATCATGAAGGGATTCACATCCAGATCAGGAGAGGTCATTGTACCCCTGTACTCTTCACTTATCAGACCAATGATTGAGTACAACGCCCATTCGAATGTACCTTACCCGACACCTGCAGCAGTTGGAAAGACCCCAAAAGTTCCTCACCAAAAGGATAAAGGGGCTCAAACATATGTCATACGATGCCCGACTGAAGAAACTCCAGCTCTATTCAGTCGCATACCGCCTGCTCAGAGGTGATCTGTGCCTGACATACAAGGCCATGTCCAACCCGGAATTAATGGACATGCTCCACCTCAAAAAATCCAAATCCACCAGAGCCACGAGAGCAAGAGACTTAAACCTCAACACGGATATAAATAGGACGTGCTGGAGGGACAGATTCATCACCCAGAGACTCCCTACACTATGGAACAGAATCCCAGTCCATGTGAGGCAGAGCCCCTCACTGACTCTGTTCAAGAGAAATCTTGATGAGTGGATGGGAGATTGTAGGTTTACCCCGGGAATCATCTCTGTATCACTGCTGGACAGAGGCACAGCAAACTAATGGGTATAGTACTCTCATCCTAAGGGGTGGTGAAAGCCACACACACTCTGGCTAGGCTTATAAATGCCCTAGGGCAGATAGCCTAGTATGAACCTATGAACCTATATATATATATATATATATATATATATATATATATATATATATATATATATATATATATATGTATATATGTATATAAATATATATATATATATATATATATATATATATGGATTCACTTCAGAAGCTCGAATCTGCGGTGGTGCAGCGGTAGCATTGTTGCCTCACAGCAAGAGGTTCTCCTGTTTGATTCTCGGCTTTAGTGCCTTCTTTGTGGAGTCTGCATGTCCTCCCCGCGGTCGAGTAGCCTCCGAAAGACATGCGTGAATGGGAGTGCCTTCAGTGAAGGTTGGGCATCGGGCTGGCAACTCGGCACCATAAAAATCTACTGCCAATCATTAGTGGACCAGAGTTCCGCTGTGGCAACCCCTAACCGGGAAAAGCCGAAAAGACAAACAAACATTTACTTCAGAAGCTCGAAATACTGAAATCTCAAGTTTTAGTCTCGAGCCCAAGAAGTCAAATCCACAAAACAAGGAAATGTAAAAACCACGAAATTCAAAACCTCGAATACCAGACGTTTTGAATTTCATGGTTTTACTACACACACACACACACACACACACACACACACACACACACACACACACACACACACACACACACACACACACAATCACTCTACTACATGAAAGCAGGGGGGCAAGCACCCCCTGCACCCCCCATTGTGGAGGGCTGCTCCCCCCACACCCCCCTACTTAAATATTCTCACTCTGAGGTCACACAACATACAAACAGACACAAAACACCACCACACAAGCTATTTTCTCTTTGCACACACACATCACAGCAACAAAACACACTGACACACACCACAGCCCCTACCCAAACCCCTTAACACACACACACATCACAGCAACAAAACACACTGACACACACCACAGCCCCTACCCAAACCCTTTAACACACACACACACACACACACACACACACACACACACACACACACACACACACACACACACACACACACACACACACTTACCTGAATACATGGGCATAGCAGAACTTTAGAAGCGCGAAATTCAAAACCTCCGGTATTCAAGGTTTTGAATTTCACACTTCTGAACTTTTGCTATTTTGTGGATTCGGCTTCTTGGGCTCGCAATACTGAAATTCGACATTTCAGTATTTCAAGCTTCTGAATGGAGCCTAGATATATATATATATATATTATCACCGCGGTGGTGCAACGGTAGTGTTGTTGCCTCACAGCAAGAGGTTCTCCCATTCAGTTCTTGGCTGGAGTGCAGGGACTACCTTCTGTGTGGAATCTGAATGTCCTCCCCACAAAGACAAGTGTAAATGGGCATGCCTTCGTTGAAGGTTGGACATCGAGCTGGCACCTTGGCGTTCGTGAAAATCTACTGCCAATGATTAGCGGACCGGAGTTCCGTTGTGGCAACCCCTAACCGGGAAAAGCTGAAAGACAAACAACAACAACATCACAGTATCATATTATGATGGTAACAGTATTATATTATCATAGTATCATAGTAATCATAGTATCACAGTATTATATTATCATAGTATCACAGCATTATATTAGCATGGTATCACAGTATTATATTATCATAGTATCACAGCATCATACTGACATGGCATCACAGTATTATATTATCATAGTATCACAGCATCGTATTATGATGGTATCACAGTATTATATTATCGTATTATCTTAGTATCAGCATATTGCAGCATCGTATTGTCATGGTATCACAGTATTATATTATCATATTATCATAGTGATCATGGAATCACAGTATAATATTATCATAGTATCACAGCATTATATTATCATAGTATCAGCATATTGCAGCATCATATTATCATGGTATTACAGTATTATATTATCACGGTAATCATAGTATCACAGTATTATTTTATTTATTTATTTATTTTAGATTTGTTGACCGGGTTTGTCCAACTAGGCTACAAATGCCCATTTTCAGTGGAGTCCCGAGGAGAAAAGCTCCAACAGAAAATATTTATTTATTTTATTTATTTATTTATTTATTTTCATTTTACATTTGTTAACTGGGCTAGTCTAACTGGATATATTTCCATTTTCAGTAGAGGCCAGGGGAGAAAAGCTCCAGTGGCAACAAATAAAAATTGAAATTAAACATTTAAAAATTAAAAAACAGTTAAAATGTAAAAATCAATATTAATACATAATAAATGAATGGATTTCAATAGAAGATTATTCAAAAAGCAGGAAGTAATTAGAATACAAAAAATTACAGAAGTATTACTAGAGTAATGTAGGTATTTACAATAGTAGAGGTGACAATATGTATAGGATAATTCAATATGCAGTGAGATACATGTAGACTATCAGTATATTAACAGGATAGAGATTTTCAGAGCATTAAACAGGATAGATTACATCAGTATGTTGAATTCTGTAAAGCAGTTACAGTCCTACTGCAAAGAATGTGAAATAAGTAGAGGTTCAAGAGAAGAAATACCTGTAGCGAAGGAGAAGGTTAATCAGGGTTGCTACAGGGGTATAGCCAGTGTGTTTTGAGGTGTCTTTTGAGGTTTTGTTTAAAGAGAGGCACCGAAGAAATTAAAGTTAGGTCATTAGGCAGTAGGTTCCAGTTTTTTCCCACGGAGTTGGAAAACAGAGAAGCTCCAGCCATGTTGTAAGACTTGCTTATGCTAGCAAGAAGCTTGCTGGAAGAGCAAAGAGAATTTAGATTTTTGTAGGCGATTATGAGATTGGAAAGTATAGGGGTGCTGTTAGGTTTATAAAATATCTTGTGGGCGATGGTGAGTTGGGAGAGTTTCAATTGGTTTTGAAATTCAAGCCAGCCTAGTTGTGTTAGATTCAGACAGTGGTGAGTTCTAAAAGGATTTCTGGTGGCAAATCTGGCGATGTTATTATAGGAATTAGCTAGTTTGATGAGATTATTTTTCTTTAGATTAGTGTATATTGGTGAGGCATACAGAAGAGCTGAAATTAAATGGGAGTGTGCAATCTTAGTTCTGGCTATTGGTGTAAGGAAAGGTTTAATTCTATATAAGGAGCCTATTTTCTGTTGACAATTTTGATGGTGTTATTTATGTGGCTGTCAAATGTAAGGTTATTGTCAATAGTAATTCCTAGCAATTTAGTGGTAAAAATACAAATATTGACTGCAGTACCTTTGAGAATAAAAAACCTTGTGTAAAACTCACGTAGTTTATTAAATACACAAAGTTTCCAAATAGTACACAAGCTAGAAATAAAATCAGTCCACGTACTGTCCGTACTTTTTAAATTGTATCCAACTAGTTGAATTTTTCTTATTATTATATGTTGCTATTACCAATGGTAGGAGGGTATTTTTAAATAGATTTTTAAAACAGATTTTTAAATAAACGTTTATATACACATTATACACCTTTATTGTAATTTTTTAATAAATGTATATTTATATAAATAAATATTTATTGGTATATATATTAGGATATATTTTTTTTAATGGTTAATAATAATTTAAATAAATTACACATCTATATTCCATCGTTTTAACAAACGTATATTTATATAAATAAATATTTATTGGTATATTTATTAGGATATATTTTCTAAAGTTTAACAATAATTTAATTACTTGTTAAAATACTAATGTTTTTAATTTGTCCACCATATCAACTTATGGATTGTCAGTCATAATTTAAAATTATTTAAAATTATTTAAAATTACCTAATAAATAAAAAAACTTTTTTTTAAATTATTTAAAGGAATAAATATAGTACCTATAATAAAAACAACAATACAACATTGAAGGGCAGGATATGGTTAAAAAAAAAATTTTTTATTGCCGCAGGTCAGTTATTGGTTGTTTATAAACCATTTCAGAATGTATACAACAAAATATATTACAAGGATTTAGTGGGGATTCTAGTACCCAACTACTAGTTGTTTCAAGTTATAAATTTTCATTAACTGAAACATGTAACAACACTAATAGTTTGCGTATAAGTATTTGGACTAAATTTTATTTATTTGACATGATTTAGACAGAGCAGTTTCTAACACTGAGTTACCTTTAAAAGTGACTAATTGGAAGCGTACGTAATTAACATCAGATTACCCTAATTATTAGGGTGTATTTAAACTCTAACTGACCAAAAAGTCAGCATTTTGTCTGATGAAGTTCAGATACGTATCTGAACGAAAAACGAGTGGTTGCGTTTAACGCTATTCTGTGTGCGAGCTGTGTGACACCTTGGTGTGTCGGAATTCACTTTGAACATCTTTCTTTAGCCTGACCGGGTTCAAGTCATCCTTTTGGCAGCAACAACGTATTTGTGCGGATAGCCGTAAGTGACTTTTCACAAGTGGACTAAGCCCCACTTTGTCACGGCAGTTATAAGAGGACTAAATCTCATTCTGTTACGGCAGCTGCAATATTTTTACCAGGGCTGGACATCCTGGAGGTTTACCTGCATGCGAATTAACCCACGCTTCAATATGGTTTTTGGCAGCTATATAACCAACATCTAAGTGCCATTGGGTCCGCACTGCAACAAACAACGGATGGATATTTTCTAACTACTTTAACTAAACGAGAACCCAGGTCTGGTTTTTCACTTTTTGGTTGCCTGTGTCAACTAGTAGGATACAATTTAAAAAGTATGGACAGTACGTGGACTGATTTTATTTCTAGCTTGTGTACTATTTGGAAACTTTGTGTATTTAATAAACTATGTGAGTTTTACACAAGGTTTTTTATTCTCAAAGGTACTGCAGTCAATATTTGTATTTTTATAGTTTCATGGAGTGTGAAGTTTTCTCAATTTAGTGGTAGAATCGGGGAATATAATTGTGCCATTATTGGAGATGACAGAGAAATCTATGGGAGAGGATTTGCTGGTGGGTGTGAAGAGAAGGAGTTTAGTTTTTTTGGCATTGAGCAGAAGGCAACGTTTAGTGAACCTTGTTTCAACTATGTTGAAAACATTCTGAGTAAGGGAATGTAGATCAGTTGAGGAGTTTGCTGAGCATGCTAGTGTCGAATCATCTATGCATTGAATGCAGGTGGCTTGTGGGAAATATAGTTCTGTTGGGGAGTTTGCTGAGCATATTAGTGCAGAATCATCTGCATATTGAATGCAGGTGGCAGGTGGCTTGTGGAATGGCTACATGGAGGTCGTTGATAAACAGTGAGAAAAGAAGTGGACCTAGATTAGAGCCCTGAGGGACTCCGAGTGTGACAGGCAGAAGGGATGATATATTATTTTCCCAGAGAACTGCCTGTTGCCTATTGGTAAGGTAGGACTTGAACCATTTAACTGCCAGGCAGTCAAGGGAAAGGGATTCAAGAATGTTGATAAGATGGGTATGGTTTACCATGTCAAATGCTTTTAACAGGTCAATAAAGAGTGCAGAAGAGAGGTTGTTGTTATTACAATTTCTATTGATGCCTTCTGTAAAGGATAATAGGGCACATGTGGTGCTATGGGATGGCCTAAAGCCATGCTGACAATTTGCTATGATGTTATGTTGAGATAAATGGTTTAAAAGTTGTTGGTGAATGCATTTTTCCATAATTTTTGCTAGGGGTGATAATAGAGCTATTGGCCAGTAGTTGGAATAATCATTAGAGGTACCCCCTTTCTGTAGAGGGATGATATGGGAGATTTTCCAGATGTCTGGAACTATTCCTTCTTTAATGGTTCTATTTATGAGGATGGATATGGGATAAGAAATTACTTTGGCTGCTTTTTGCAGGTATTCAGATGGTAGCTGGTCAGCAGAAGGAGTACAAGGTTTACGTTTTTGGATGTATTTATAGATGAGAGTGGTTGAGATGGGTTTCAGATGGAATGTTGGAAGAGTGCCAGGTATGGTGAAGGGGAAGCTTGAGTTGTCAAGGACTAGTTGACTGGCTAGTGATTGTATGGTCTCTGTGAAGAAGGTATTGAAGGTGTTGGCAGTTTGGTAGGGGGTGTTTTGTTTGGCCTGGGATGTGGTAGGTGTACGTGAGTGGCCTGGGTTTAGGAGTTTATTTATACTAGACCAGAACTTTTGGGGATTGTTTTGGTGATTTTGCTGTAACTTACAGTAGTAGTTATTTTTGTCTGTAAGTATTGCCTTTTTTGTAATATTTCTTAAATGCTTAAAAGTTTGTTCATCTGAGATAGTTTTGTTAGCTCTCCATTTAGCCCAAGCCTTGTTCCTAAATAACATTTTTTGTCTGGTTTCTTTAGAAAGCCAGGGGGCAGGCTTGGACTTCATTCTAATGGACCGTTTGGGTGTGTGCTTATCTAGGATTGATAAGAATTTAGAGTTTAGGTATTTAACAGCTTCTTCAAGTGGTAGGGTTTTTAAAGGGTTCCAGTCACAGGCTCTAAGTTCATCTTGGAACAGTACTGGGTTAAAGCATTTGTTGGAACGTGCAATCCTATATGTTGGGGGTTAGAGATATAATTTTTTTTGCCTTAGGCTGTAGGTCAATGAATGATCACTTACATCGCCTGGCAGAGTTCCTACGTTGTAAGCTTGTTTCTGTTTATTTATAAGTATCCAGTCTAAGGTGCTCTCTTTCTTATTTGGTTTATTGATTCTAGTTGTGGAGGTGATAGTTTGACTAAAGCCGTGAAGGTTGATATGGGAGGTAGGATTGTTAATAGCTTTCCAGTCAGTATTAAAATCACCAAGTATTATTGTTTCTTGAGGGTAGGTTGAGGACACCCAGCTTAGAATATCGTCTATAGTACTGATATTATTACCGGGGGGTAGGTAGATACAAATGATATATAACGATTTGTTTTGGTTAATTTGAAATCTGGTAATACCGACTTCTGCCTTACTATGCTGAGGTGGGTTGTATGGTAAAGTGGACATTTGAAGTCCATCTTTGAATAGGACTGCTACTCCCCCACCCTTGCTTTTTATTCAGTCTTGTCTTAATATATTATATCCTTGAGGAATTACTTCATTGTCTTGGTGTCTGGTTTTAACCAAGTTTCTGTCAGGCAGAAGATGTCAAAGCCATGAATATCTAGAAGGGTGTGGAGATGGGCTATTTTGTTTTTAATACTGCGGATATTTAGGTGTCCTATTAGGAAAGAGTTTGGTAGTTTAGGGTGGGTTATTAGGGTAGCAGGATTTGTAGGGCCAGGGTTAGGGTGGATATCACTGTCTTTTAAGGAGGGATTGCTTAGTTTGATTGTAGAAGTATTTGTAAAGTTGGTTAGATATTTTACTTTCTTTACTGTGGGTTTATTGTATTTAATGTGGGAGAATCTATGGTATTTAGGTAGTAGATAGGTGGGAACAAAAGTGATGTTAGTTTGAGTGTTATGGAGTATGGGAGTATGTATAGCTGTTTGTTTTGGGGAATAATTGAAATGGAAATAGTACAGTTTTTCAAAGGAGGTGATGAGGTAGGTGGAGGTGAGAGCAATTGAAATTAAAGCTAAGAGTATTGGTTTGGTCATTTTAGTTATTACTACTAAAGGTATCTTGAAGAGATATGTAAAGAAGTTTTAGGAGTTAAGTCTAAAATTAAAAAAGGTGGTAATTGTATAAGAAGAGTGTATAGAGCAGGGAATTAGTTGTTTGCTAGAAGGAAAGCGATATGGTAAAATACTCGAAGTATTGGGTTATAGTTTCTGGTAGGAAAAAAAATATAAGGGTGTGGTAATTTCATGATAAGGAAGGAGAAAGGGATTGGTTGATTGGGAGAGAGGGTGTGGTTTAAGAAGTATAAGTTTAAGTCCACTGGGGGTGTGTGGGAAATGGGGGTAGGGTAGGGGAGTGGAGTGAGCCTGTAGGGCGAACGGAGCGGGTCACAGCTGAGAGAGGCTAGGGGGCAATCAGTTATACAGTGAGACTGTGTTCTACAAGCTTTGAGTAGGTAAGAGGCACTTTCTTTATCTACTTTACATAAGACATAAGAGGTTGAGATTTTAGTATAGATGTGTAGGGGAAAAGGGAAACATAATGAGTTCTATAGCAGGAAAAGTAGGTTATGTAGAGAGTCAATTGAGTAGTTCTATAACTGGGGTAGTAAGTGATAATAGAATAAGTTGTCTGGTTTATTTATATTAAGGCTAGCAAGGTTAAATTCTTTTTTACAATCCTTCAAGGAGTGGGAGGGGGGGTAGTTACCTGTAGTAAGAGTACTAACAGGGGTAACTATGAGAGGCTAGTACGTAGGGCTAGAGGAGTTTGGTTGGCAGTAAGAAACAGCTTTACAAGCCCTGAGTTCTGCTGCCCTCTAGTGGAATATATTGGAAATTACATGAGATAACAAATAAAGGAGGTAAAGGGAGGGAAAAAAGTAGTATATTAATAGCTTAATAGATGGCCTATGGGGTAAGTCTAAGGGGAGGAAAAAAGTAGTATATTAATAGTATCATGGTATCACAGTATTACATTACCATATTATCATAATATCATAGTATCACAACATCATATTATCATGGTATCACAGTATTATATTATCATAGTTTAAAGTATCATAATATCAAAGCATCATATCATCACAGTATCATAGTATCACAGTATCTCAGTATTATATTATCATAATATCATAGTATCACAGCATCATATTATCATGGAATCACAGTATTATATTATCACATTATCATAGTATCATAGTATCATAGTATTACAGCATCAAATTATCATGATGTGACGATGTGAAGTAATGCCAGCTATGCCAGGGGGAGTAGGGCAGTGGATGTGTAACATATGGCAACATAACTAGCTGGAGTTTTGTAAAAAAAATTATATGTCATTTGTATATCAAACTGATCTGTATAGGTCCTTGTGTTGAAAATGTACTTGTAAAGTTTCTTGTGTTAAAAAAATGTAACAACAGTGGGTCCTGCTGGACAGAAAGGAAATATACCCATATGTCAGACTGTATTGTAACTGTTGAAATGAATATATTGTAACCAATGATACTGGAAGAGAAGAGGTTAATCTCAGTCCAGCTAACTTTGAAAAATAGTCTGAAGCCTGGCTTAGTATCTCTATAGGAAGAGTGGAAGTGTTAAAATGGTTTTATAGCTTCCAGATGATGTAACACATCTTAACAAAGCTCTTCTGGTTCAGCTTCTAGTCAGGGGGTTGTGTGGGAACCAGAGTTAGATGACCAGATGTGATGTCATGCTATAGCCAGCTCTGAAATTATTTTAGATATTAGTGAGAGATGTGATAGTGGCACTCAGCACACTGTTATTGGAACTGACAAGACAACTCACCCACATCATATTGCCTTGCTGTATTAAGTAACTTAAGTACAGAACAGTAATTATTTAGTCAGGAAAATATAGTGAGATTACTTAAGAATTTATTTTTCTGTATCTGTGTAAATCTATCCATCTGTGTTATTTTTAATATTTTGTGTGATTGAAACTCTGGTGTTATGTGTATAAATAGATATTCAGTATTTTCGTTTTTTTTTATTATTAAATATATTTAAACTTTTCATTATAGGTGGTCTTTTTAGGAAATATTTAACCTTTGAGAGTACTTATATTTATTTGGTGACACCATGGCCACTCCTAAAAGCCTTGCTGCATTGGTTAAACATTACCATTTGCATTAGTATTCATTTTACTCAGTATAATTGGGTACACTTAGAGTAGCTGGCTGGTGGCAGTGTAACTACCTTATAGTCTGGGCAAAAGGTAGCAGAGTGAGTAAATCTATGCCAGCATTCGTGTGTGTGTGTGTGTGTGTGTGTGTGTGTGTGTGTGTGTGTGTGTGTGTGGTGCTACTAGGAACAGGGACACAGAGCACTGGTTTCTGCAGAGAGTAAGGTGGAGTCTTATTTGGAGCCTGGACAAGAAAACCCAGCCCCAGGACTAAGTGTGCTCCCTGTGTGCTCTTAAGGGAAATTGCACTTGGTGCAGAGAGCTGGATCTAAACATACAGTGTGCATCTATTTTTGTTCTAAGTGAATGTCTCTCACTGGTGAGGATTGAGGCTCCGTGATTACTGGCCCAGAGGAGGGATATCACACATGGTATTGCAGCATTATATTGTCATATTATCATAGTATCATGGTATCACAGTATCATATTATCATGGCATCACATTATCATAGTAGCATAGTATCAGCAGCTCATAGATCATTGGACAAGTAAGAGTGCAGAGTGATAGGTACTGGAGATGTACTTTTTTCCACCATATCGCTATCTAATTTTATTTTAAACATGTCTCTGCATCTAGATTTGCTGACCTCAATGGGTCGTTTATACCAATTGTTTGGGATTAATTGGTTAATATTGTCCTCTCTGCTGCAGGTGTTATTATAAATAAGAGACCCATCATCTCCCTGACTGCAGGAGTAGGTATCTCAATGGATAGACCAATTCTGCTTCTAAAGTCAACACTGAAAATTGCTATCATTGCAATACATGACTTGTTCCTTGACAGCCTATACAGAACACTATATATGATGATTTGTTATAATCTGTCAGGATAAGGAAAGTTGTTAATACTGTGCACCCTTTTAGTGCACCACCTCTGAACTAGTTCCAGAGTCCCTATATCCACAGCTAACAGGTGGCACAAATGTAAGTTGTATTCCGTACAAATCTCACAATGGACACAAGAAAAGCTGTAAGTGTAGCTAAATCGCTGGATTCCACTGTGGTTACTATGGGTCCCTATCAGTTCAGCAAAATATCAGTTCAGCGGATGGCATTTTCAGTGCACTTATATTGAACATGCCATTCATCGAACTGTTCATACTGAGACTGCAGTACAGTGAGTATCGGGAAATCTTCCCTTCCCCCCCTGTAGTGCGATCTCGGAGTTGGTATATATAATTACCGCAGGGTGTGGAGGCACAGCCCCCACATGAGTGGAATTTGATGAATGGCACTTCCAATGAAATGCCATTCATTGATGTGTCACTTTAATGAAGTCATGCAGACCCAGTTACAATTAATCCTTGTTGTCACATTGTTGGGTACTGTATGTCTGTACCTTGTATCATATCATATCATGGCATATAGCATACGGATACTTTAAAGATAGTAGAACTGCATCTGTAGGCAGTTTAAAAAAGATTAGAGTAATATAAATGGCAAAATGTTCAAGAAGTAACTATATGACATAACTAACAAACGTCCTTATGTCCCCAGTGACTCATATAATGAGCCAAAGGATGGTAACAAATAAATTTGTGAAAGGCTGGAGTAAGATACACTAGTTCAGTGATGTGATTTCTGTCGCACATCTCAAGGGTTTGCAGTTGTGTTCTCTAGGTTAATCATTATGTAGAGGTTGCATATTCTTCTTGTATCTGTGTAGGAGTTGTGTAGGTGTTCCACTTTCCTGCCACAAAGATACGGATCAGTTGGCTATACTGAACTGCCTATATGTTGCATTTACCCCTTTTTAATTTCTCTAAATGCTTATGAGAAGAATGGACCCCTTTCTTAAGTTAGAACATAAAGTTCACAAAATCAGTATTGCCTTAATCTCTGATGTTTGCCAAAATTGTTGTTTTCAGTCCCAGCTATGTACCACCTTCTTTCAATCATATGAAGTTTCTTGTATTGGTAGCATATTTAAGTGTTTTTTATTACAATAGTTGTTTCTACTGCTACTGAAACTACGCGTGTCCTTGCTTCACACCGGTCTATTCTTCTGCATGTCCAGCTATTTTATAGCTTAATGTCTCCAGGTGCACAGGACATTGTAGCTGCTAAGTGCACTTATTTCATAATCTATGCTGCTTTTCTCCTTTTTTCAACAAAATATCTGGTTTTCTTGCTTCTCCCTTTTTTAACTGCAGCATTGGTTGGACCCATGTACTCATTAATCCTTCATAGTTAGTAATTCTTTGTGGTTCATGTTTCTGAGTCTTTGCAGATAGTTACAATGTTTGCTAAGGTTCCAAGGTTGCTAAGGTTCCAATATAACAGTTTGCCACATTTTTATGTGTTTTAATAGATCACAATTAGCAACAAGATGTGCAGCTTTTTCTAATTTTGTACTGTAGCACATACATTTGTCTGCGTCTCTCAATTTTTCTTTTGATTTTACAAAATATATATAAAATATCGTATAAACAGACAACTCTTAGTTGTCATTACTGATCTTGAATCCTCCAGTTTAACTTCACTTTTTTCTTAGCCATTCATGCATCAAATCTTGGTCACCATGTGGTTACTTCAGAGGTTTTCTATACGGGTCTATATTATATCATCGAACGCTTAAAAAAGCGAACGCTGATTGATCAACCTAATTTAAGCGAAAGCTTACAATCTCGAACTGTCAGATCAGCAATTTTTTTGCCAGGGAAAAAACATCGCTGATTCAAAACACATACACACAACACAAGCACACCAAACAAACAGAAATCCACACACATACACCTAAAATCTGATACCTAACCCTACACTAAACTATGCACACACCACTAAGTACCCACTTACCTTAACCCAAACCCTAACCCTAAGGTCTGTCACTATCGCACACTCACCACACCCGCTCCCTAACCCTAACTCACTTAAATCCGCCCTAACCCTCATGTCCACTCAATCGCACACACCTAACCTGAGCCCTAACCCTAACTCACCTAAATCACCCTAACACTCACATCCACACAATCGCACACTTACCTGAATCCGACCGGTAACTTTCCACCATAACACTGAAAATACCAAAGCAACAGAAACGGACAACCGAATTCTTTCCCTAGGAAAAAAATTGAGTTTCTGCTGCTTTGATATTTTGCAGTTTCGCGAAAATAAGTTTGATCAATCAGCGTTCGCTTTTTTAAGCGTGCGAGGATATAATATAGACCCTTCTATACACACTTTAGCTGTAAGCTTTTCATTTTATTTCCTTTTAGCATGTAATTTTAAGCTCTCTTTCTCTCTCTGTTGTTACCTGATTTTTTTTCCACTTCAGGCTGATTTCCATACCAATGAAATGCTTCTGCTACTATGGGCAAGGATGTCATCTTAGGCTTGAATTCTTCACAGTTTAGAATGTTTACTTCATTCGGATCTGAGTATGTAAACAAATGTGTGTAGCACATGGACTGCCATAATTATGCCCCAATATCGGGAAAAAGCCAGACTAGTTAACCCCTGCTGTAGCATCAGACACAATCTTAATGCACGTAACAATTGTTAAAAAGTGCGGTTAAGATCATTGTAGTGCATGGAGTGCAGTGATTATACTCTGATATCATGAAAAAGATAAGCCAGTTAGGTTCATAGGTTCATAGGTAGGTACTAGGCTATCTGTCCGAAGGCATTTATAAGCCTAGCCAGAATGTGTTGGCTTTCGTCACCCCCTTAGATTAGTTCCCTGTGCCTCTGTCCAGCAGAGCCACTGAAGTGATCCCTGGGGTAAACTTTCTGTTTCTCATCCACTCGTCAAGGTTTCTCTTGAAGAGTGTTAGCGAGGAGCTCTGCCTAATGTAGATTGGGATCTTGTTCCAGAGAATGGCAAGTCTCTGGGACAGGAATCTATCTCTCCAGCACGTCCTATTTATTGTTGTGGTGAGGTTTAGATCCCTGGTGAGTGTGTGGCTCAAGGGGATATGGTTTTCTTTAGGTGGAGCATGTCCATCAATTCTGGGTTGGACATGGCCTTGTATGTCAGGCAGAGATCACCTCTGAGTAGGCGGCATGCAACCGAGTACAGCTGGAGTTTCTTCAGTCGAGCTACATAGGGCATCTCCTTGAGGTCAGTGATCCTCTTGGTGAGGTACTTCTGTGGTCTTTCCAGTTGTTGCAGGTGTCTTGTAAGGTACATCCCAAATGGGTCATTGTACTCTATGATGGGTCTGATGAGTGATGCGTAGAGGGGCCCAATGACCTCTTTCAATCTGGATGCAAACCCTTTTGTGATTAGGTTGGCCACATAGAAGGATTTTCTAACCACTTTGGCAATGTGATTATCAAGGGAGAGGTTACCATCTACTTGGGTCCCCAGATCCTTTATGACGTCTTCTGTATTTAGGGGGCTACCACCTATGTGGTAGTTTGTGGGTACTTTGTTTTTTCCAAAGGGGATGACTATGCACCTTTTGGCATTTAGCTTGAGGCCATGGTTTTGACACCAGGTATCTGTCTCAGTGAGACCCTTTTGGAGGATGTCTGTGTGAGCCGGAGAGTCAATTATAGCCCCTAGTTTGCAGTCGTCTGCGAACTTGGTCAGCCATAGTCCTCCTGTGCTTGCCTGTACCTCTGAGAAGTATATGCCGAACAGGAGGGGTCCTAGGACTGAAACCTGGGGAATGCCACTTGTAACTGGTTTACAGTCAGACCTAGCTCCCGCAACTCTTACCATGTGAGTTCTGTCTGTGAGCCAGTTGGCAACCCATCTCGTGATGTAGGGGTTTATGTTCAGGCTGGTGAGCTTGTCTATAATACCTGAGTGAGGAATGGTGTCGAAGGCCTTTGTGAGGTCTAGGTAGGCTGTGTGGACCCCTTGTCTATAGCCTTGGTAACTGTCTCAAAGAAGTCCACCAGGTTTAGGAGGCATGATCTGCCCTTAACAAAGCCGAACTGGGTAGGGTCCAGTGTTTGGAGGTTCCCAGTGTCTCTGTTAATGCGATCCATGATGATGCGCTCCATAGCTTTGCAGACCAAGCTAGTCAGGCTTATAGGGCAATAGTTCCCAGGGTCCATTGTGGCTCCAGCTTTGTGGAGAGGAATAACCATTGCTGTGCGCCATTCTGTGGGCATGTAGCCTTTGGAGAGGCTGAGTTTAAATAGTGTGTTTAGGTGAGGGGTTAGTTCATCTTTGAGCTTGTATAGGACGCAGCTTGGGACAGAGTCCAGTCCCATTCATGCTATGTTTTTGGCTTTGGAGAGGGCTGTTTTAACCTGAGTGTCTGTGATTTCAGGGGCACTACATTCTTCTGGTATAGTTATGGGCCCTTTTTGGGGTGAGAGGGGGGTGAAGTTTGCACTGAACCTGTCTGCCAGGATGTTGGCGATATCAGTCGGTTCAGTGTATTTTGTGCCATTCTGCACTAACTCTGGGCAGATTTGAGAATTGCCACTTAGATTCTTGACATAGCTAAAGAATGCCTTGTGGTTATATTTGGAGTGCTTGGCAATTTTTCTTTCGAAGCTCGCCTTGGATGATTTTATGAGGGATCGTAGTTTCTTGCTGATACTGATCAGGGATGTCTTCCCTTCTTGGGATTTTACTCTTTTCTGTACTAGTTTCCTCCTTCTATTGTATAGCTTGTTTATGGCAGGGGTCCACCAGAATGGATTCCTTTTCTTGGAGGAGTGAGTCTTGGTTTTGTTTGGGATAGCATGATCCATGCATTCTTGTAGGTGCTCGTAGAGTGCATTAGTAAAGGATTTTGCAGCTTGGACAGCATTATCCTTTGGCATGGGGGCTTTGAATCTTTCCACGTCAGTCTTAAGTAACGTGAAGTTTGCTTTTCAAAAGATTTTCACAGTGGTTTCTTTGACTGGGGGTGGTGGTGGAATGTGGATATCCAGAGTGGTTAGTTTATATTCAGATCTAACCAGTGAGGGATTGTCCTTCAGTGTGGAACACCGGTTGCCCATGTTGGTGATGACCAGGTCCAATATGTTGTCACATCTGGTGGGGGTGTTGACCAGTTGATCCAGGCTGTTTGAGTTTATAAATTCTAGAAAATGTTGGGTAAGAGAGTTTGTACTTGAGTAGTTCTCCCAGTTAATGTTTGGGTAATTGAAATCACCCAATATCAGGGTGTTTGGTAGAACCTTTATGTTTCACAGTGTTTCCAGGAATGCGGAGTGGGTGTCCTGGGACATGGTGGGTGATCTGTATCAAGCTATAATTTGAATAGCAGTTCTTCCCATTGTTAGTTGCACGTGGATGATCTCTGAAGCATCCTGCTGTGCCACTAACCTGGAGGTGTGGGTATCCTTGATGAATATGGATACTCCCCGCCTTTTGTATTTCGGTCTGGGTTTTGTGGTCGAAATGTATGGTATGAGTTGTTAGGCTGGTAGTGATGGGGTTCTCTCTGGAGCCTTAAACCAGGTTTCTGTTACTGCACAGATATTGATTTTCTCCATACTGAGGAGTGCCTCGAGTGCGTGCATTTTGAGGTTTAGACTTCTGACATTGAGTAGCATCACTCTCAGTTTTTTGTTACTTGCGCTATTTATGGTGGTGGGTTTGTCTTTTGAGTCTTACCTAAAAAAGACAATATGGGGGTGGCAAGAGCCTTGGCCAGTAATCAAAAGTCTAAGGGTGACAGGTGCAAGCCGTCTCTAGTGAAGCAGCGTGGCTTGTCGAGCATGTCATCCCAGGCTGACGAACACTGGATCCCCTTTGAATGACACCAGAAGCTTAGCGAATTGTTGAAATTGTTAATTTTTTCTCTATACTGTGGTATCATTTTTGGTGAGGACTGGATGATACTCAGGGTCAGGGTCATACAGGCCTGGGCTATGTCATCAGAGAGCTTCTCCATGTCTCTTTTCATGTAGTCCAGGGAGGTACAGCTCAGGTCATTCACACCAACATGGACACTGACAGAGTCATATGTGTACTTGTTCTGGAGTGACCTGAGTGCGTGTGTTATGTGGCGGATCCTGGCACTCAACAGGCAACTAGCAGTAACCTTCTGCTTGTTCAGCCTAGTGAGTGGGATGTCAGTGTGCCTGACTATAGAGTCACCTATTACTAGTGTGTTGGGTATGTTATTTTGCCTTAAGGGCTGTGATTGTGTGGCACACTGGTTTTGTGAAGTATGTGTTTCGTGGTTAGTGTTGGGGGGTGGAGGTTGCTTGGATGTCTGCTTTGGAGGTCTCTGTTGCTTTTGCAGATTTTTATTTAGAGCCTCTGAGTATGTTTTTGTGTATTTATGTGTATTTTTTTGCTGGTGCTGATTTCATAGGTCTATGTGAGACTGGTGGTATGATGCAAGTAATTCCCTTCTCCTCTTGACTGCCTTATCCAGTCTTGGGTTGAGAGAGCTTAGTTTCCAGTTTGGCTGTATAATTGCATCTCTCGCATGTATTAGTGTTTGGTGGGAGGAGGAGAGGTTTGTCTGTGTACATGAGGCAATTGTAACATTACCTCAAAATGCCCAGATTCACCAGTTGGACTGGAGAGTATGCCTGAAACTGCCCTTTGGACATGCCTGGATAAGTACAGTGAACTGTTTTACTGATTGGCTGGTAAGGTCGAATAGAGAGCCTTGTCCTTCTCTACAGTATAGGGGGGTCTAGTGCTAAGGTTTATTAGTGCTTGCTATGAGTTTTGAGCAAGTGCCGGGATGAGAAGTGAATGATTTGAGTGCTTAAGTTGAAAGTCTGTCTACTTCCAAGGGAAAAATTGAAGAGTACACTTTGTGGAGCCGGAAATAATTATACCCTAGCTAACCGGCACTGCCCGGCGAGCAAAACCGCGCAAATGCGGTTTTATAGCAGGAAAATGAAAGAGATAAAAATTAGCCCAAATGGCCAATAAACTACTAATTTCTGAGCTGAAACCACTCCTCCAGGGACAGATAGGCTGCTCAAAGCTCCCCTCTCTCACAGGTGAACAGAGAAACTTCCTTCTATCCAAGTAAGGTATGAGCAAACACAGAAACTTATAACACAGCCATGAATTCAGCACTAACCTGACAAGTGGACTATACTAGCTTAGAAAGGTGGGAAAACAAGTATTTTTTTTTTGTTTCTTTGCTTTTTACAGAAAATAAAGCAGATACAATAAAAAAAGACGCCTCTGTAGAGTGAGACTTGATCTTAACAAATGTTAAGCACTCCTGCTTCAGTTAGATGGAATATGCCTCTTTGGATTTTTTATACCTAAGGTAGCAATTTTTCAATTTTTGTGATTCAAATATAAAAGTGTTTGTCACTATTTATATTTGTTTATTTATTAACATTTGGTTACCAGGAAAGACCATATGGTTAGGTGCCCATTTTCAGTGGTGGCCCAGGTAGAAAAAGTTCCAAAGTATTACAAAAACATTTTAAGAACAGTAATTTTACAATCTTCAAAAATAATACAAAAACATCTACAGTTTAAATGATTATGCCAAATTGGACATAATGTGAAAACATTGGTTAAAATAAATAGAACATATAGAACAAGTGTCCAGAACTAAATAACATTCCACAGAACTTCCCAGTCAGTCATTATAATCCAATGATCAAAAACTCCTGCCTGTCCATATAGCTATTAGATCTGCTGGGCATTGCCTGTACTTGACTATGCCGTTAAGTTCTGGGACTCCTTATCTCTGTCCATCAGCTCAGTACCCTCCCTCTCAGTCTTCAAAACCATTCTGAAAGACTTACTAGCCAAAAGATGGCTCTGTTCTGACTCAACACCATGATAAAGTAACTACCTAAATGTGGACAAATACCTGTTTGTACCTTAAATCTCTTCTTTCCCTTCTTCACTCACTCCCTTACTTCTGCCAATTTCTCTTCCCTGTTTTTCATTTTAAATATACCATAAACCCTGCTTTTCTCCCACTTAAGATTGCAATTCCCATTTGCATTATACTAACGTACCTTTACTTTCTCTATAAACTGGGTAAAATTTCTCTAATTATTAAATCATTGTCATATAACTTGCATCTATTCTTAATTAATGTTTTCATATTACAAACTTACAAGCTTTTGACCCATAGCCACACTTTCCCCCATCTCTAAAATACTGCAAAAATGTACTCATCTTTAGCTCATGAATTACAGCATAACAACCTCCTTATAAACACACTTTTTTGTCCCAGCCGCAGCACAACTACAGCCCTCCTAGCCTTGGCTGACTTTGTAAACAGAGCTAGAGACCCAGTTTGCTATGTTTCTGCACTATTTCTTGACCTCTAAAAGGTATTCAATACTGTGTCTCACTCATAACTCTTGAACAAGCTCTCTAACCTAGGAATTATCCTTCCTACACTAAACTGGTTCCACAGTTACTTACATGATTGAAAACAATCTGTAAAACTGTCAAATGTTATCTCCCCCTTTCTAACAAATTTCATTGGTGTCCCACAGGGATCCATCCTAGGACCCTTAGTTTTTAATATTTTTACTAATGACTGTTGCACAGCATCTACTAGTGGAACATTAATATAATATTCTGAGGATTCCACAATAATCTATACCTCTCACACACTACCCCAGCTTCTCTCCAATACACAACAAAGTTTCTCTGCTGTTGAATCCTGGCTTTCCAATTGCCAGCTATTCCTCAACCAAAAAAAAAAAAAAAAAAGTAAACTGCCAAAGAACTGCAAAATTCTATCTGCTTATACCACCACCATTGAAACTGCCCACTGCACCAAGTTACTGGGTGTTGTCACAGACGATCACCTTCAGTTTGAGCTTCATATTCAACAAAACATAAAGAAAACCCATCAGAAACCTGGCACACCGTAGAAACAAACAAACGCTAACCTATTCTTCCAAAACCACCCTTGGCAAAACCTTCCTTCTACCATCCCTGCTTCATTAAGCTCCAATACTTATCAATTTACAGAGCTGCTCTAGATCTAAAATGGAACAGTGCTATAATAAAGTGGCCAAATCTGTCACCAGCTCAAAAACCAGTACCTATCACTGTTTGTCACTAAAAAAAAATAAATAAACTGTCTAGAATTCTCCAACTACCTACTATATATCCAACTTCTGACACTCCACAACATGGAAACCTTAGCCTGCCCAGCACTAAACACATCATTGCACCTTACAATCCTAACAGAACACTTATGTCTGCAGATAGACAGCTGGACCAAGCCTCTACTCCCACTATGTTGCAAAGGCATGGGACTCTCTTCCACTTACTGTGAGAACGAGCACTAACCTACCTGCCTTTGAAACTGCACTGAGACAGCACATGTTCAAGTCCTGGCTGTGCCCTTGCACTGATCCAGGCTAATCCCTTGCTCTGATCCAGGCTAATCCCTTGCTCTGATCCAGGCTAATCCCTTGCTCTGATCCAGGCTAATCCCTTGCTCTGATCCAGGCTAATCCCTTG
>NC_056746.1:120685012-120688168 GCF_019279795.1 Protopterus annectens | reverse complement strand
GCACTCCTAACGCCCGCCACTACCGCATACATCCACAGCCTTTTCCCATGTCGATGTTCTCAGCGCTGGCTTTGATCCGCCGGTCTTCTCCGCTGATCTTCTGGGCACGGTGTTCTCGCTGTCGGCGTTCTGACTTGTCGACGTAGTCAGATAGAACCATACACACACACACACACACACACACATATATATATATATATATATATATATATATATATATATATATATATATATATATATACACACACACACATATATATACACACACATACATATATATATATATATATATATATACACACACACACACACATATATATATATATATATATATATATATATATATATATATATATATATATACACACACACACATACATATATACACGTATATACACACACACATACATATATACACGTATATACACACACACATACATATATACACACATACACACACACAGACACACATATACATACATATATACACATACACACACATACATACACACATACATGCACGCATAAATGCACTCATACACACGCATACAAGCACACACACAGACATATACACACACACAGACATATACGCACATACATACACACATACACACATGCATACACACACGCACACATACAAGCACATACACATGCATACAAACACATACACACACACACATACATCCACACACACACACACACACACGCGCATACATCTGCACACATATATACATACACATTCATGCACACTCACTCAGAGACACACACACATACACAAATGCATCCACACTCAGACACACACAAACACACATGCACACACACGTGCATACATACACACACACATGCATGCACACTCAGATGCACACATATACATACACGCACACACATACATGTACAGTCACTCGGGTCCACACACACACATACATACATGCACACTCACTTGATACACATGCACACACAAACATACGCACACATAAATGCATGCATACTTGGATAAAAACACACACACACACATGCATACCCACACGTGCACACACACACGCACACACACTCGCGCATGCACATACACCCACATGCACACGCGCGCACACCCACACATACACGCCTGTGCACCCACACACCCACATGCACACACATAAATGCATACACGTATACACATGCACACACACATGGATACACACACACATGCGCACGCGCACACTCATGGATACAGGCACACACATACATGCACACTCACTCGGACATACGCAGAGACACACACACATACATGCACAGTCACTCCGACACTCACATGCACACATATACACATGTACACATACACATGAGCACATACACACATGCGCACACACACGCACACACATGCACACACACCCACACACATGCACACGCACACATGGATACACACACACACACACACACACACATGCACACTCAGATACACACACACATGCACACATACATGTACAGTCACTCGTGTACACACACACATACATGCACACTCACTCGGACACACACGCGCACACACACACACACACAAATGCATGCATACTTGGATACACACACACATCCACGTGAACACACACGTGCGCACACACACATGCACACACACACACACATATGCACTCATGGATACAGGCACACGCATACATGCACACTCACTCGGATACACATACACACATACATACACACTCACTCAGACACACGCAGAGACACACACACACACACATACATGCACAGTCACTGGGACACACACATGAACACACAAACACACACATGCACACACACATATACATGCATACCCATGGATACAGGCACACACACACATACATGCACACTCACTCAGATAAACACATGCATGCACAGTCACTGGGGTACACACATACATGCATGCACACTCACTCTGATACACATACATGCACACTTGGACAACACACAGTCTCACACACATACATGCACAGTCACTCAGACATGCACACACATAAATGCATGTACACTCGGATACACACACAAACACACAAATGCATGCACACTCAGATACACACCCATATGCATGCACACTCAAACTGACACACATGCATGCACACTCGGCTACACACACATACATGCATGCATACTCAGCTACACCCACACACATGCACAGTCATTCGGGTACACACACACATGCACAGTCATTCAGGTACACATACATACATACATACATGCACACTCTCACTTGGATACACATACACACATACATGCACACTCACTCGGACACACGCAGACACACACACATACATGCACACTCACTTTGACATACACACACACACACACACACACACACATGCACACCCACACACATGCACACACAAATACACAGATACACGCACACACATGGATACAGGCACACACATAAATGCACACTCACTCGGATACACATGCACACACATACATGCACACTCACTCGGACACATGCAGAGACACACACACACATACATGCACAGTCACTCAGACACACACACACATGCACACACAGACATGAACACACATGCACACTCAGATACACATACACACATACATGCACACTTGGACACATGCAGAGAGACACACACACACATAATGCACAGTCACTCAGACACACACATGCGCGCACACACACACACACACACACATGAACACACACATACATGCACACCCACGGATACAGGCACACATACATGCAGACTCACTTGGATACACATGCTTACTCGGACATGCAGACACACACACACACACATGCACAGTCACTCGGACATGCACACAAGCACAAATAAATGCATGTACACTCAGATACACATGCACACACATGCATGCGCACTCATACACACATGCATGCATGCACACTTGGCTACACACACACACTCTGATACACATACATGCACACTCGGACAACACACAGACATACACACACACACATGCACAGTCACTCGGGTGCACACACATACATGCATGCTCACTTGGATACACATGCACAGTCACTTGGATACATGCAGACACACACACATACATGCACAGTCACTCAGCCCCACACACACACACACACACACATAAATGCATATACACTTGGATACATGCAGACACACACACATACATGCACAGTCACTCAGCCCCACACACACACACACACACACACACACACAC
>NC_056746.1:120505012-120682512 GCF_019279795.1 Protopterus annectens | reverse complement strand
AAATATAAACCCCTATGTCACTAGATGGATTGCAAACTGGCTCAAGGACAGAACCCACATGGTTAGAATTGCTGGAGCCATGTCAGACTCCAAACCAGTTACAAGTGGTGTCCCACAAGGCTTAGTCCTGGGACCTCTCTTGTTCGGTATATATTTCTCGGAGGTACAGGCCAACACGGAAGGACTGTGGCTGACCAAGTTCGCAGATGACTGCAAACTGGGCGCCATAATCGACTCTCTCCAGCCGACACAAGCATCCTCCAAAAGGGCCTCATAGAAACAGACAACTGGTGCCAGAGCCATGGCCTCAAGCTAAATGCCAAAAAGTGTATAGTCATCCCCTTTGGCAAAAACAGTGCCCACAAATTACCACATAGGTGGTAATCCATTAAGTACAGAAGAAGTAATTAGGGACCTGGGGACCCAAGTTGATAGCAATCTCTCATTTGACAACCACGTGGCCAAAGTGGTTAGAAAAACATTTTATATAGCCCACCTAATCATGAAGGGATTCACATCTAGATCAGGGGAGGTCATCGTGCCTCTTTACTCATCCCTCATCAGGCCCATAATTGAGTACAATGCCCCTTTTGGGATGTACCTTACCAGACACCTGCAGCAACTGGAAAGACCCCAAAAGTACCTCACCAAGAGGATCAAAGGGCTCAAACAGATGCCATATGCTGCCCGGTTAAAGAAACTCCAGCTCTACTCAGTGGCATACCGCCTGTTCAGAGGTGATCTGTGCCTGATGTATAAAGCCATGTCCAACCCGGAATTAATGGACATGCTGCACCTCAGAAAATCCAAATCCCATCGAGCTACGCGCTTGAGAGACTTAAACCTCAGCCCTGAAATAAATAGGACATGCTGGAGGGACAGATTCATAACCCAGAGGCTCCCTTCACTCTGGAATAAAATCCCAGTCCAGGATAGGCAGAGTCCCTCATTGACTCTCTTCAAGAGGAATCTTGATGAGTGGATGGGAGATTGTATAGGTTTACCCCAGGTATCACTTCTGTGTCACTGTTAGACAGAGGCACAGTATACTAACCTCGAAAAAGGGCATAGCAAAATAAATTTAAAATGGGTGGCGAAAGCCAAACACATTCTGGCTAGGCTTATAAATGCCCTAGGGCAGATAGCCTAGTATGAACCTATGAACCTATACACACATGCACACTCGGATACACACTCTTATACACACATACACCCATGTACACTGGGATGCACTCTTGGATACACACATACACGCATGCACACTTGGATACACACATACACGCATGCACACTTGGATACACACATACACGCATGCACACTTGGATACACACATACACGCATGCACACTTGGATACACACATACACGCATGCACACTTGGATATACACACACACACGCATGCACACTTGGATACACACATACATGCATGCACACTCGAATACACACACATGCATACTCGGATACACACACACACACATGCACACTTGGACACACATGCATTCACACTCGGATATGCACACACACATGCATGGTCGGATACACATACACACATGCACACACTGATACACACACACACACAGACACACACATGCATACATGCATGCACACTTGGATATACACACACATAAATGCATGCACACTCGGATATACACACCCACACATTCGCACTATACCACACAGGCAGACACACATGCGCGCACACACACATACACACACATGCACACTCACAGATACACACACATACATGCACACTCACGGATACAGGCACACACATGCATGCACACTCAGATACACATATACATACACACACATGCACACTCACTCAGGTACACATACACTCACTCAGATACACACTCACTCTGAGATATACACACACACACACATACAGGCACACTCACTTGGACACATATGCACACACATGCACACTCACTCGTATATACATGCACGTTAGCTCACACACATACGAGCACACTCACTCAGATACAAATACACAGAGACACACACAAACATGCACACTCACTTGGATAAAGACACAGATACATGCACACTCACGTGGATAAACACACACACATGCACACTCACGTGGATAAACACACACACATGCACACTCACGTGGATAAACACACACACATGCACATTCACGTGGATAAACACAGACACATGCACACTCGTGGATAAACACACACACATGCACACTCACGTGGATAAACACACACACATGCACACTCACGTGGATAAACACACACACATGCACACTCACGTGGATAAACACACACACATGCACATTCACGTGGATAAACACAGACACATGCACACTCGTGGATAAACACACACGCACACATGCACACTCACGTGGATAAACACACACATACATGCACACTCACGTGGATAAACACGCACACACACACATGCACACTCACGTGGATAAACGCACACACACACATGCAAACTCACGTGGATAAACACACACACATGCACACTCACATGGATAAACACACACATGCACACTCACGTGGATAAGCACACACACACACACACACATGCACACTCACATGGATAAACACACACACATGCACACTCACGTGGATAAACACACACACATGCACACTCACGTGGATAAACACACACACACATGCACACTCACGTGGATAAACACACACACATGCACACTCACGTGGATAAACACACACACACACATGCACACTCACGTGGATAAACACACACACACACACACACATGCACACTCACGTGGATAAACACACACACACACACACATGTACACTCACGTGGATAAACACACACACACACACACATGCACACTCATGTGGATAGACACACACACACACACACACACACACGCACACACACATGCACACACACATGCACACACACTTGGATAAACACACATGCACACACACGTGGATAAACACACACACACATGCACAGTCACGTGGATGCACACACACCCACAGTCACTCGGATACACCCACACCCACAGTCACTCGGTTACACACTTAGACACAACAACACATTTTTATACATTAAATGTTAATGCATATCTGTGGGCCATTTGAGTAATTATGAAGTTACCTACAGCATGTCTGTGAAATATGGTAGGAATCCAGTGCCCCTGTGGAAACCCACATGAGTACAGGTAAGGCAGAGTCCCCAACCACAGGTCACCCTAATGAAATGAGAATCAGACTGGAGGACATGAGGCAACGTCTTCATCTGGTGTGCCACTGTATCCCCTGCATGTATGCGTAGACATAGAGGGGTCTAAAAGGTGCTAGTTATTGTCAAAATATCAAGCGATAATGAGTAAAACTCTTGAAAGATGTTAATAAAATGTACAGTTTTTCTGCTTGTATTTCTTTTATAAGTTATATAAGCAATGGAAGTATAACATGTGTTGTTAATGTTTTTACAGCTGCTTGGCATGACCTTCCAGATGTGAAGTTCTGCTGTGTTTTTTTGCAGCATCTTAGTGTATAGCAAATTTGTCAGAACTGTCCTGTAGCTGTGATTCCTTGACTTTACCTACAGCTGTTGTGTGAACTATTATAGTGCACATTATAAACATCCAACATTTTCAAATTCTATCTCTTAAAACATTCACTTTTATCTACTTAATTGTCCTTTTTACTTTCTGCTTCATATAAATATGCTTCACTAAACATATGATAACATTCTCTTCATGTGCAATGACTATCTCAGCTGCATATTCCATTGAGAAAAAACTCTGGCTTCTTTTCTAAAGATCATTTTTTATTTTCTTGTATTAAGAATGTAACAGCACCATAGGAACTATATTATCATCTCTGCTTAAATCACAGGTGCAACATTATGAAATATCCCATTTTTGTGCTCTGTTATCCCAAAACTGTCCCAATATGATCTCATATTTAAATCCTAGATCCTTAAAGACTGCTTATTTATCAGTGAAAGTTAGCAAGTAAAGTATGTTATTTTGTGACTCAAATGTCTAGCACAGAATGTAGAAAATCTATTTTGTTTGAATTAATCTGTCACTTTATTGCACAATACTCTCTAATTAGCCTTCTCATATGTGGAATATAATATTCACGCACTATAATCATAGTTTTAAATAATTATCTGAATATTTAAACTGCATTAGTCAAGAACTTTCTATGTTCTGTGGAAAACATTCTGCTGGTTAACAGATTTTCTTTAACCCAGCAACTCTCATGACAAACTTCACTTTCTGCTGATCTAATCATCTTAATCCAGCCTACTACTGTCTGTGTAACTATTATCACTTCTGTCTTTGCTAAGCCAAACTCATTTGTTAAATAAATTTTGAGAAATTATGTTGTCAAGTACGTCGCCCTCTTAATTAATTTATATACTCGATTAATAAGTCCATAGTTCTGTTTTACCTCCCCAGACTTCAGCTCCATGTACATCCCATGGATGCATTTTAGCCAAAATAGCAGACAATAAATGTAAAATACTTATGCCTCCTAGCATAGCATCAAGTACAGATGTTATGTATCTTGTTAATTATGTATTCACTTTGTCTCATCCATTGAGCATTGCTTCAGAAAATTATACCTCAATATGTCAAACGTTTAACAATTTTGTTACAAGTTTCTCTTAAATATAGTTTTGTCTTTTTGTTTGTTTGTTTTATTAAAAAAATATTTGCTTTATTTTATTCACGTTGATTGCTAGTTCTAACTCTGTTGTGGCATGCTCTAGCAATTCAGTTGTTATCATAACATTTCTTTAGTCATGGTTAATGTTAGAAAATCATAGGAAAATACTGGATATATATATATATATATATATATATTTTTTTTTTTTTTATTTAAGATGCATCCACACTGATGTTTCATTGGGCTTAAATTTCCTATAACATAAATCAGAGCCATCTGTCAAATTACCCTTTCTAGATATGTTTACTTTTACCCATTTGGAGGAATACAGTTCTGAAATGTTGTTAATTAAATAATTGGTGAATGTCATCAGACATTATTTTCCATAATTTAGTCTGATTTAGGTTAGCAAAAATGAATTCTAAATCAGCAGAGATCACATACATATCTGTTTTCGGTACTTGCGTATTAACGCAACCAGATTTTCTACCTGGCAAAACTCGTCATGTGTCGCAACCACTTTGCTCATTATCATCATCATCTTTCGGCTGTTCCCATTAGGGGTCGCCACAGCTGATCATCTGTTTACATTTTTTCCTGTCCTCTGCATCTTACTCTGTCACGCCAACCACCTGCATGTCCTCTCTCACCACATCCATAAACCTTATCTTAGGCCTCCCTCTTTTCCTGTTACCTGGTAGCATCATCCTTAGCATCTTTTTCCCAATATACTCAGCCTCCCTCCTCAGCACATGTCCAAACCAACATAATTCTGCCTCTCTGGCTTTGTCTCCAAACCTTCCAACCTGGGCTGACCCTCTAATATACTTATTCCTAATCCTGTCCACCCTCGTCACACCCAGTGCAAATCTTAACATCTTTAACTCTGCCACATCCAGCTCTGACTCCTGCCTTTTCGTCAATGCCACCGTCTCCAACCCATATAACATAGCTGGTCTCACTACCCTCTTGTAGACCTTCCCTTTCACTCTTATTGGTACCCGTCTGTCACAAATCACTCCTGACACTCTTCTCCACCTATTCCACCCTGCCTGTACTCACTTCTTCACCTCTCTTCCACACTCACCATTACTCTGAACTGTTGATCCCAAGTACTTAAACTCATCCACCTTTACCAACTCTACTCCCTGCTTCCTCACCATTCCTCTACCCTCCCTCTCATTTACACACATTTATTCTGTTTTAGCCCTGCTGACCTTCATTCCTCTCCTCTCTAAAGCATATCTCCACCTCTCCAGGGTCTCCTCAACCTGGTCCCTACTCTCACTACATATCACAATGTTATCTGCAAACATCATAGTCCAAGGGGCCTTCTGTCTAAACTCATCTGTCAACCTGTCCATCACCACTGCAAATAAGGAAGGGCTCAGAGCTGATCCTTGATGTAATCCCACTTCCACCTTAAACGCATCTGTCACTCCCACCGCAGTCCTCACCAATGTCACACTACCCTTGTACATATCCTGTACCACTCTTACATACTTCTCTGCCACTCCCGACTTCCTCATACAATTCCACAACTCCTCTCTAGGCACCCTGTCATATGCTTTCTATAAGTCCACAAAGACACAATGCAACTCCTTCTGACCTTCTCTGTATTTCTCCAACAACACTCTCAAAGCAAATATTGCATCTGTAGTGCTCTTTCCTGGCATGAAACCATACTGCTAATCACTAATCATCACCTCCCTTCTTAACCTAGCTTCCACTACTGTTTCCCATAACTTCAAGCTGTGACTGATCAGTTTTATCCCTCTGTAGTTACTGCAGCTCTGCACATCACCCTTTTTCTTAAAGATAGGTACCAAAACACTTTTTCTCCACTCCTCAGGCATCCTCTGACTTTCCAAAATTTCATTAAACAATCTGGTTAAACATTCCACTGTCATTTCACCTAAGCACCTCCATGGTTCCACTGGTATGTCATCTGGGCCAACAGCCTTTCCATTCTTCATCCTCTTCATAGCTATCCTTACTTCCTCCTTACTAATCTGTTTCACTTCCTGATTCACTATCCCCACATCATCCAACCTTCTCTCTCTCTCCTTCTCTTCATTCATCAGCCCTTCAAAGTACTCTTTCCATCTACTCAACACACTCTCCTATCTTGTGAGTACCTTTCCCTCACTATCCTTTATCACCCTTACTTGCTGCACATCTTTCCCAGCTCGGTCCCTCTGTCTAGCCAATTGGTACAGGTCCTTTTCTCCCTCTTTAGTGTCCAATCTCTCATACAACTCTCTATATGCCTTATCCTTAGCCTTCGCCACCTCTCTCTTTGCCATGCGCCTCATCTCCTTATACTCATGTCTACTTTCTTCATCTCTTTGACAATCCCACTTCTTCTTCACCAGCCTCTTCCTCTGTATACTCTCCTGTACGTCCTCATTCCACCACCATGTCTCCTTGTCCTCCTTCCTCTGTCCAGACGTCACACCAAGCACCTTCCTAGCAGTCTCCCTTACTAGCTCTGCTGTAGTTACCCAGCTATTCGGTAACTCTTCATTGCCTCCCAGTGCCCGTCTCAACTCTTCGCTGAACTCCACCTCACAATCACCCTTTTTAACTTCCACCATTTAATCCTTGGCACTGCTTTCACACTCCTCCTCCGCTTCTTGATCACCAGCATCATCCTACAGACCACCATTCTATGCTGCCTAACAACACTTTCCCCAGCCACCACTTTACAGTCTCCAATCTCCTTCAGACTTGCCCTCCTACATAGGTTATAATCCACCTGTGTGCATCTTCCTCCACTCTTGTACATCACCCTATGCTCCTCCCTCTTCTTAAAATACGTATTCACCACAGCCATGTCCATCCTTTTCGCAAAATCCACAGTCATCGGACCTTCTGCATTCCTCTCCTTAACACCATACCTACCCATAACCGCTTTGCTAACCTCACGTAATTTGTAAGGTTTTCGCGAACTTCTCTTTACCAGAAAAGGGGTGTAAAACCTCTTCTCCCAGCTTGTGACATTGAAAGAGGAGGAATGGCAAAATTCCTTGTCATGGCTATCATCCGTCCTCACTCTAACTTATGGAAAAATGCAATAAAGATGCTTGCTGCTTCTGGCTCTTCTGTAGAAGGACCTGTTTATTTATTACATGTTTCAACATGTTTACTGCACACCTTGGAAAGAACTTTTTACAAACCAAAAAATATGCAGAAAACTGAATAAATAGAAGTTATAATACATGTGATGACTGTTATTTTGTTCATGCATTCTGTAAGCAATGCAGAGTTGAGTCCGTGAATCCACGTCCAAGGAGAAATGTTGCAAATTACAATATAACACAATGGCAAAGCAATGGTGAAAACATGAATGTCACTGTCTGTTAATAACAAGCCACTGAAGGTGCATTATGCATCCCTTAGTAGGAAGACTGTAACTCATGGTAGCATAGTCAGCAAGACAACAGTTTGTAATGTGTAAGTAGAAACGCATGATTTGGAATTGTAAACAACATCTAGACTGTGTTGAAACTGTGTAAAAGTACGTCCCCAATAAATACAACATTTGTCGGTTATTCATCTTTCTGAGTGACACACAGTGTGAGACCGTAATAAGTAGAACTTGACACAACCCTTTTGCCATTAAAATCAGTACTTTTGTCCACAAATGACTTGTTTTGTCAGGTAGAAAATCTGGTTGCGATAATATGCAAGTACCCTGTTTTCTTAGTGTACATGTTTGTTTGCCAGAATAAGAAACAGTTGTTGAACACTTTGAGGTATACATGAACTGCATTTAATATACCCCTTATTGTACAATCTGTAACTTCAGCTCTTCTAAGACTATTGCACTAAATATTTTGTTAAATATGATTATGGGCCACATTGGGGTGGGGTCATAACCTTCAACCCTTTTACAAGGAACCTTTTTTCAATCTATTTGAGTTTAAGACTTGCAGACTTCAGCCTTTTGGGCATTCAAGCTGCAAAGGCAGTACTACAGTGGAACACACATACAGTCCCCACAGAAAACTGCTGCAAATGCAGTCATTGCCATAAAAAAGACAGATACTGTTGAAAACTTAAAGTTGTGTAAGTCTCCAGCAAAACCAATTATGCTATAAAAGTTTCAAAGAAAGGAAATAACTGAAGACTTAATAATCTCCACTCTCTCTCTGCAAAGCAGAATACACAGGTTAACAGTCTGCACAAAGGTGGTAGGCAATGTATATTACATTTTGGAATCTTCCCCTTCATAGAAAGGCAGTCTACAAGTAAGTAATATCAGGGTCCTGTACATTCTCCGAGTTTGAAGGAGCTATTTATTCCACTGGCTTCCTGATGCATACTGTTTTCTTCTGTGACATGGTTTGAGAGCTAATTACCTCAACCAAAAGATACTTACCCATGACTCAGGTTTTGTTAATGGTGTCACGCCTTGAGTGACCAGTTGTCACTTCAGACTAGAGAGGTGGTCGAAGGTTGCGGCATAGTCTGTGTAGTGGTATGTTCCTACGCTGGATGCCAAATGGGAAGGATCAAAGATAACATCTAGTCTACTTTGCCTGGAAATCCACAGAATTGATAACATTTAACTTATTAAGGTACATTTGAATTGTGATAAGGAGGGCATAATGGCTAATGGTGGTTATGGATACCAAATCTGCACCGCTAACAACCAAATGTGTATTCAAGAGGATCAGTGGATTACCTCAACACTTACTGCTACTTTGGGTTATAACCAGCACCTGAGTCACCCAGTAACAAGAATAGGGTTACAATGATTGACTCTACTTGATTTCCCCCAGTATCGGTCTGAGCGTGGTCTCTTCTAGTGCCAACTTACCAACAGTATCTGGTAATTAATTAAATGATTTTTCATACACTTGCATACTCACAGGGGGGCTTACAGATACCAGTTCAGTGGCAACAGATACCAGTTCAGTGGCAATTTCACTAAACTGCATTCATGCTATCCTGCCACCAGTCAATCTGCTCATCTGAAACCAAGATCTCAGTTACTGATCACTCTTTGGATGTGCCAACCAATATTGTATTATGATAGTTGATGATCAATCAATATCTCTCTTCAAAAGAGTGGCTAGGAGCAGTCCCATCAATGTTGTTGGTTTTGTGTCGAGTTAAGTGAACATGTTCATAAGAGTTTAGAGGAGATTTTTAAAGAAAATAGAATTCTTTATAAACAATATATTGATGACTTGCTATTTACATAGCTAAAGGATTCCCAGAATTATTTTATAAGTTTATGGGACAGATTCACAGTAACATTTTTGGGTTATCATTTATATTTGATTTGCAAAATATTCAGTACTTGGATACTACGATTTACGTGTGAAGTGGGCAGATTCAGTCCAGTTTGTTTAGTAAAGCAGATGCAGCAAATATTTTTGTCTGCATCTAGTGGACATTTTGCAAAATTTGTAAACTCTGTCTCATATGGTGAATTTGTCATACTTTGAAGTTTGTAAGTTTGAAGTAGTCAGCGAGACTGCACAAAGATTAAAACGGAGGTTATTCAGAGGATCAGTTTGTTTCTTCCATTGATAAAGAGGAATTTAAGGTTAGAAAGTTTATAAAGTATTATTGATATGGAGGGCTGAGTTCTAAAGAACGGCAAGAAAAGGAGGACATTTATTTTGTTATGAGATATGTCCACTAAAGAGAGGGACTCTCTTGTACTTCCAGGAAACATTGGTATATTGTTAATTCCAGTGTTAACCTTCTTTGACTACATCTTAAAATATTGAATAGAAATTCTCTAGCATCACAGATTGTACGTTTTTTAATATAATTTTGGGGGAGGAACCCGATGTTATGAAAAGTGTAAAGGATGTTCAGTTTGTCCATGTATAGATAACCATCTGTGTCCCTTTATTAATGAACAATATTGGAAAATGCATGTGAATAACAATTGTTACCAAGAGGTGGTCATAAATGGTATTATTTGTCCATGCATTAAGTGTTGTATTGGCCAAACCAGGAGGCAGGCAAAGAAGAGTATATAAGAACACATAAGAGACCTTAAAAATGTGGCAACTTGTCCAATAGCTCCGCATTTTAAGGCGAAGCATTACAACGTTTCTTGGATATTTTATTATTAATATTTATTAGAATACTGAAGTTGGGTGGCTGCAATGGTGCAGCGGTTAGTGTTGCCACCTCACAGCAAGAGGTTCTCCAGTTTGCTTTCTGTGCAGAGACTGCATGTCCTCCCTGTGGTCACGTGAGTTTCCTACGGGTGCTCCGGTTTCCTCCCACATCCCAAAAACCTGCTGTAGGTGAATTGGATACTCTAAATTGGCCCTAGGCATCAGTGCGTGCGTGCTTGTGCGTTCCTTCTGTGGAAGGTTGGGTGCTGGGCTGGCAACTTGACACAGTAAAACTCTACTGCCAATCATGAGCGGATGGGTGATCCACTGTGGTGACCCCTAACCGGGAAAAAGCCGAAAGAAGAAGATTAGAATACTGACCTCCTATTCAAGGTTTCAGATGGATTATTAAAAAGGGAAACATGGCACATTTTTACATAGGGTACATTGCATCCACAGGGGTTAACTAATGAACTAGTTAAAAAACATTTATTGTAACTGTTGATTAGTTGTATGTTTTTATATGCATATGTTTTTGAAGGGTGCACATTTATTTTTTTAACTGTTTATTGACTTTTGGAATGTCTACAGTTTAGTGTTCATTTAATGCTTCAGGGTGATCAGTTGTTTTAAAACAAATGTCTGACAGTTTTTTTAGTGTGTGTGTGTGTGTGTGTGTGTGTGTGTGTGTGTGTGTGTGTGTGTGTGTGTGTGTGTGTGTAATATATATACCCACACAGTGTTCATTTAATGCTTCAGGGTGATCAGTTGTTTTAAAACAAATGTCTGACAGTTTTTTTAGTGTGTGTGTGTGTGTGTGTGTGTGTGTGTATAATATATATACCCATAAATACACACATGGGTCCCTATCAGTTGATCGAGTTTTCAGAAACTCAAACTCCATGTGGTCAATACCATATTGTTGAGTTTTTGAAAACTCGAAGCTTTTGAATGTAGGTTGCAGGATCTTGTCCCCTGCCAAAATGTAAAAAAAGGTAGTTTTTTTTTCAATGATTGAGTTTTTGGAAACTCAATCGTATGGTGTCTTCAATATTTTTTTCACTTTCCAAAAAGATGATCATCTGACCTAGACTTGTATATATACATGTACGTATACATAGTGTTGGGATGATTTGAAGTGAAACTGTCGAAGGTGTCAGCTGAGGTGATGTGTTTGTAATGTGGATTTTTAGAGCTTTGGGGGCAGCCAACAGTCTTTTGAAATTTTGGTAAGTTGAATTAACTGGCATTTGCTCTGCAATCAAACTGTGTTGTTTTTTAATGCTGTCAGGATAACATTCACTAGAAAATAATACACCATCCATAATCTTTGTCGCAGGTTCATATGTTGTTACTAACAGCTGATGTGAGTGTATGATGCGTAGACTAGCCAAGCAATGCCTGCTCCTTTCCTTAATAGCTAGAGTGGTCAGCCCAGTGTAATTCCTCCTTCATTCATCCAGGTATTTACAGAGGACTGTGGAACTACTTTAGTGTGTGCGTGTGTGTGTGCGTGTGTGTGTGTGTGTGTGTGTGTGTGTGTGTGTGTGTGTGTGTGTGTGTGTGTGTGTGTGTGTGTGTGTGTGTGTGTATGTGTATATATATATATATATATATATATATATATATATATATATATATATATATATATATATATATATAAAATTATGTGGCTGCTGTATGTCCCGGTCCCAGTAGGATATTGCAATCTCTCAACCTCCTCTCTGATTTAAGAACTTGGGAATCAACTTGCCTGGTCTCTAAAGACTTCCATCTCATCTGCACCCCCAAGACTCCTTTGTCCTGTGCTATAAATCCCTCCCTACTAAGGAACTTAAGAAAGTACGTTTGACCCCTTGCTAAAACTGTGGACAGAATTGTTCTGTATTATTTAAAACCAAGTAGTGTATGTTTTAAGTCGCCCACCTGAGCCAGGTTCCCAGCAGCCAGTTCCAACTCTCACCCGTTTTTTTTTTCCAGCCCTTCTCCCCTTGGTTCTATTAATCGACTCGCCTCTTACTCTCTATTTCTACCTAGCCAACTAACTGTAATTCAAGCTGTTGTCCACCAGGTGGCACCCTTAACTTGGCTTCTTACACTCCCTTCTCTCTTCACTAGTATAATATCCCTCTTCACTTCTTATCTTCTCCTCATTTTATCCTCTTTTCTATTACTACCCCCTCAGTTTACTTTATTCCCTTTCCCTTCACTACTATTTCTTGTTAATTGTTTATAGTACTACAACTCTACACTCCCCTGGAACTACCTAGAGCTCCTCCACAATATGTAGCTTTCTGATTGTCTCCAGGAGCTCATCTTTACTTGCTTTATGAAATACTACATCCTCCATCGTATCTTACTTGACTAATACCTATTTCCTCCTCCCTTAGTACTTCTATCTGACTATTTCTGACTGCATCCTTGCTCTCCTTCCTTCCTGGCTGTTCCTATCCCCTGGCATTTTATTCCCTCTAGCGACTGAATACTCTCCATAGTAGCTTACCTATTCCAGGTCTGTAGCCCCTCCCATGACTCCTTCCCCCTCCTCTTCTCACCTCACTTCTCCCCAAAAGCTTATAGTAGGGTAACTTTGCGTGGCGCCATCTTTAATATCCCGCATCCTGCCCTGGCTGCTGTGTGTCCCTGTCCCAGTAGGATGTTGCAATGTAAGTTGTTGATTTTCTTTGTTTGTTTCAACTGATAAATGCTGCTTATGTCTCACTTGTTGCTATGGTAACCATTAAATATTAGCCTATGCTTTGCTGAATTAGACGTCTAAGTTAAAGGTCTACTGTCATCCTAAATACGCAGCGGTTAATTGAAATGTATAAACTGCTACTCTTGTCTGTCTCAACTGATGAATACTGCTTATTTCTCCATTATTTATCTTAGTTAATATTGAATAGCAGCCTTTGTGGATTTTGCATTAGATGGTAAAGTCGCTCAAATTAGCACCTTGACTGCTGTCAGCACACTAGTCGATTCACCAAACATAGTGCCTCCTCGTGGGTTACTACCACGCCATCCTTTCATTTCTATGTACGCAGTAGTCCTAGCAGTGCAGCATTAGCAGGAGAGTCCCAAGCTGGCTCCCGAGAAGTACACCTAACTAACTTACCCAGGAGAGCATTAAAACATCAAAATAAGATGCTGAATGTTATAACACAAAGTTACATGTAAGTTCCCCATCTTAGATTGTTTTGTGATTCCACTGCGGTGAAAGCATTATTTGCTACCGCTTCGTTCTTTTATCTTTAAAAAATGTGGTAAGGGCATTCTCAGTTGGCGTGCTTTTAACTTTATAGCTACCACTTCGCTTTAAGTGTGATCAAGGCATTAATACCTAGTGTACATCTGAACTAGGTTAGCTACCACTTTACTGTAATTGTGGTGAAGGCATTATCAGCTAGTGTTTATTTTAATTTTGTTTAACTGACGCTTTGCTTTCAAATTGTAGTGAAAGCTTTCTTAGATTAGCTGGCGTCTACTTTGATCTGAATAGCTGCTGCTTCACTTTCTATTTGTGGAGAAGGCAATACTAGCTTGGGTATTTTTTATCATGTATTGCTGCCACTTACTTTTTCAATATGGTGAAGGCATTATTAGTTAGCGAACATTTTTAAACTATCCTAGCCACCATTACGCTTCTTAATTGTGGGAAGGCATTATAAGCTGGTGTTATTTCTAATTTGTATAGCTGTTGCTTCGCTTTTAATTTAATGTGAAGGCATTATTGGCCAGCGTATACTTTTATCTGTATAGCTGCCGCTTGCTCTTTGATTGTGGAGAAGGCATTGCTGGCTGGTGTGTGTTGTAATTGTATGGCTGCCGCTTCGCTAGTGTGAGCCGGCTGTTTAATGCAACATCTGGAGGGACTTGCATTGGATATGTTTCACCTGCATGTCTGCTGATTTTACTGTTTTATTTTGTCAACATCCTCTTAACACACCTAATACTGTTTACTATATTTTTCTGAGTTACTCAGCTGGAATACCTGGCTTGCTTGTAATGAAATTATATATGTGGGCTGTCTGACTCTGTCAGACAAGTTGACTGTGTCTCTCTATAATAGTTTGTAGATACACAAAACCAATGCTTGCTGTTTGTTAGACCTAGCTACTGTTGAATTACTGTTTACAATGGTCCCTTTAAGTACTTGTATGTGTTTAAAGATGGTTTTAACAATGTAACTGTCTGCATTTTCCTTAACTGCGTAAGCTGTACTCTGAATATACTGCTGACCATTTCACCTAACTTTTAATTTTCCTTCTCTAACCTTCACAGCTCTCAACCTCCTCTCTGATTTAAGAACTTGGGAATCAACTTGCCTGGTCTCTAAAGACTTCCATCTCATCTGCACCCCCAAGACTCCTTTGTCCTGTGCTATAAATCCCTCCTTACTAAGGAACTTAAGAAAGTACGTTTGACCCCTTGATAAAACTGTGGACAGAATTGTTCTGTATTATTTAAAACCAAGTAGTGTATGTTTTAAGTCGCCCTCCTGAGCCAGGTTCTTCCTCTCTATTTCTACCTAGCCAACTAACTGTAATTCAAGCTATTCCATATCCTTATTTGGATAAAAGGAAGCGTCTTTGTTCACCAGTGGGAGTGGGGAGCACTGAGCAGCCTATTTGTCCCTAGAGGAGTGGTTCCAGCCAGAAACTTGTAGTCTATTGGCCATTTTGGGTCAATTCCTAGCTCTTTTCAGCCCCCTGTAATAAAGCCCGCTTTAGCGCGCTTTTTCGCTTGTATTCAACTCAGCACAGCTCCTCGTGGTGTCCTGCAGAGTTCTACAAGCAGCAGAGAGCAAAAGAGTGACTTTTTCCTGATTTAAGTATTTTTTTCTGGCTTTTGATTATTTACTGCTTAGCGACTGCATTTTCGCCTGTTGATACAGCTCTGCATTCTATTTAAACTGTTTTTGTGTTGATTAACTGTTTTGCACTTTTAAAAGTTATTTGTTGCTTAATTTTACCTGTAGGCTAACACACTCAAGTGCGCTAGCCGTTTAAAAGCATTTATAGCATTTACTGTCTGTTTTTCCTCTGTTTTCTGAAAAAAAAAAACAAAAAAAAATCTTGTTTTCCCGCCTTACTGAACTAGAATAGTCCAGTCTTCAGAGTTTGCTGATCTCTGGGCTTTGTCTTGGTTCCTGTGCTATTCCATATCCTTATTTGGATAAAAGGAAGCGTTTTTGTTCACCAGTGGGAGTGGGGAGCACTGAGCAGCCTATTTGTCCCTAGAGGAGTGGTTCCAGCCAGAAACCTGTAGTCTGTTGGCCATTTTGGGTCAATTCCTAGCTCTTTTCAGCCCCCTGTAATAAAGCCCGCTTTAGCGTGATTTAGCGTGGAGTTGCCCATAGAGCACCATCGGGCAGCGCCGGTTAAACTATTTCTGGCTCCGTAAAGTCTGCTCTTCAATTTTTCCCTTAGAACTTCTCTACTTGCAATCTAAACAGTCTATTCTCTATCTCAAAAGCTCAGCACTTGCTCCTAAAGCATTTTTATATAGGTAAAGTACTTGTATATTAAACAAAGTACTACATTAGCCTAGAATCCCCTTGAGTACCCATTTCCCTATAGGTCCCTTCTGACTCAGTTACACAGCAAACTTTTTCACTTTTTCTAGCATGTCAAAGGGTCAGTTGCTAGCGTCCTCTCCAGTTCAGCTGGTGAATCTGGGCATCTTGAGGCAATGTTACAATTGTCTCATGTACACAGACAACCCACTCCTTCTCCCACAAAACACAAATACATGTGAGAGATGCAACTATATAGCCAAACTGGAGGCTGAGCTCTCTCAACTCAGGACTGGCAAGACCAGACAGGAGGAGAAGGAAACCACGCACACCACAAACCCAGTTTCACATAGAACTATCACAACTGCAAAACAAACACATAAATACACAAAGGCATACTCGGAGACACTGATCAAAAATCTACCAAAACTACAGAGGCCTCCAAAGCAGACACCCAAGCAACTGCCACCTCAAGACATAAGACATGCAACACATAGTTCTCAAAGTCAGTGTGCTAAACAGTCACAGCCCTTAAGGCCAAACACAATGCCAGACACACTTGTTATAGGCGACTCCATAGTCAGAAACACTGACGTCCCACTCACCAGACTGAACAAGGAAAAGATCACAGTAAGCTGCCTGTCGGGCGCTAGAATCCGCCACATAACACAAGCACTCAGGTCACTCCACAGCAAGTACAAGTATGACTCAGTCATTGTCCATGCCGGTGCGAACGACCTGAGACGTACCTCCCTGGACTACATGAAAAGAGACATAGAGGAGCTCTCAGATTATGTAGCCCAGGCCGGTATGACCCTGACCCTGAGCAGTATCCTACCCATACCAAGAATGATGTCACAATACAGAGACAAAATGATCAGCTTTAATAATTGGCTTAATTACTGGTGTCATTCTAAGGGGATCCAATGTCTGTCTGCCTGGGATGACATGCTTGACAAGCCACGCTGCTTTGCAAGGGATGGCTTGCACCTGTCACCACTGGGCTTCCGGATATTGGCAAAGGCTCTTGCCACCCCCATAGTGCCTTTTTTAGGCAAGGCTCAAATAATAAACCTACCGCCCTAGAAAACAAAAATGGAGAAAAACTAAGGGTAATACTGCTCAATGCCAGAAGTCTAAACCTCAAGATGCATGCCCTCGAAGCCCTCCTCAGTATGGAGAACATCGATGTCTGTGCTGTGACTGAAACCTGGTTCAAGGCTCCTGAGAGCACCCCAGCACTTTCAGGTTATACCTCATATCATGCGTTCTGGCCCCAAAATCCGGACCGAACCACAAAAGGAGGGGGAGTATCCATATTCATAAAGGATACCCACACCTCCAGGTTAGTGGCAACGCACGAAGCATCGGAGACCATCCAGGTGCAATTAACCTTAGGTAAAACTGCCCTACAGTTTGTAGCATGCTACAGGCCACCCTCTCAAACTCAGGAAACCCACACAGCCTTCCTGAAGACACTGGAGAGTATGAATGTCTCTCCAAACACCATCATATTGGGTGACTTCAACTACCAAAACATAGACTGGGAACATTACTCAAGCCCCAACACCCTAGCCCAAAGGTTCCTGGAGTTCATAAACTCAAATGCTATGGAACAACTAGTCACCATTCCCACAAGAGGAGAAAATATACTAGACCTGATCATCACAAACATGGGGACAAATTGCTCCACACCGGAAGTATATCTCTCATTAGTGAGATCAGACCATAAATTAATCTCACTGGAGATCCACATCCCGCCCCCAACCCCAGCAAAAAAGACCACAGTGAAGAACTTCTCAAAAGCAAACTTCACACTTCTTAAGACTGGAGTGGTATCCTTCAAGGCCCCCGAGCCAGTGGAAACCACAACCCATGCTGCTGAAACCCTTACAAATGCCTTCTACGAGCACCTCCAGGAATGTATGGATCAAGCAATCCCTAATAAAATCAAGACCCTTTCCACCAAAGGCAGGCGCCCAGTCTGGTGGACCCCAGCCATAAACAAACTCTACAACATGAGGAGAAAGCTACTACATGACAGAGCAAAATCCCTAAAAGGGAAGGCATCTCTGATCACTACTAGCAAAAAACTACGATCACTCATAAAATCATCCAAGGCCAACTTTGAGAGAAAAATCGCTAATGACACAAAAGACAATCATAAGGCCTTCTTTAGCTATGTTAGAAACCTGGGTGGAAACTCCCAGATATGCTCAGAATTAGTCCAAAATGATACAAAAATCACTGAACCCACAGACATTGCCAACATACTGGCAGACAGGTTCAGTGCAAATTTCTCCCCCCCCCCCCAAAAGGAGAAATATCTATCCCACCAGAGTCTAGCCTCCCAAACATCTCAGATGCCCAGGTGAGAGCTGCTCTCTCTAAAGCAAAAAACATAGCATCAATGGGAATGGACGGTGTCCCCGGCTGTGTGCTACACGAACTCAATGAGGAACTAAACCCACACATAAGGCTGCTGTTTAATCTTAGCCTTACTACAGGATACGTACCCAAAGAATGGCGTACGGCAACTGTGGTCCCACTCCAGAAAGGCGGTGCTTCTACGGACCCTGGAAATTACCACCCCATAAGCTTGACGAGCCTTGTCTGCAAAGCTATGGAGAGGATCATAATGGAACTCATAAATAAAGACATTGGGGACCTACAGACACTGGATCCTACCCAATTTGGCTTTGTCAAGGGCAGATCCTGCCTCTTGAACTTGGTTGACTTTTTCGAAACAGTCTCTAAGGCCATTGATGAGGGTAAGGCAGTTCACACAGCCTACCTTGACCTAGCAAAAGCGTTCGACACAATACCCCACTCTGGCATCATAGAAAAGCTCACCAGCTTAGATGTAAACCCATATGTCACAAGATGGGTTTCAAACTGGCTCAAGGACAGAACCCACAGGGTTAGAGTTGCTGGTGCCATGTCAGACTCTAAGCCGGTCATGAGCGGTGTCCCACAGGGCTCAGTCCTGGGCCCCCTCTTGTTCGGCATTTATTTTTCTGAAGTGCAGGCAAACATAGGGGGATTGTGGCTGACAAAATTTGCAGATGACTGCAAACTGGGCAACATAATTGACACTCCATCAGACACGGACATCCTCCAGAGAGGTCTCATAGAAATGGATAACTGGTGCCAGAGCCATGGCCTTAAGCTAAATGCCAAAAAATGTATAGTCATACCATTTGGGAAAAACAAGGTAACCCCTAATTACCACATAGGTGGTAATCCATTAAACACGGAAGAAGTTATCAGGGACCTGGGGACCCAAGTTGACAGTAACCTCTCCTTTGACACTCACATTGCCAAAGTGGTTAGGAAGACCTTCTACATTGCCCACCTGATCATGAAGGGATTCACATCCAGATCAGGAGAGGTCATTGTACCCCTGTACTCTTCACTTATCAGACCAATGATTGAGTACAACGCCCCATTCGGAATGTACCTTACCCGACACCTGCAGCAATTGGAAAGACCCCAAAAGTTCCTCACCAAAAGGATAAATGGGCTCAAACATATGTCATACGCTGCCCGACTGAAGAAACTCCAGCTCTATTCAGTCGCATACCGTCTGCTCAGAGGTGATCTGTGCCTGACATACAAGGCCATGTCCAACCCGGAATTAATGGACATGCTCCACCTCAGAAAATCCAAATCCACCAGAGCCACGAGAGCAAGAGACTTAAACCTCAACACGGATATAAATAGGACATGCTGGAGGGACAGATTCATCACCCAGAGACTCCCTACACTATGGAACAGAATCCCAGTCCATGTGAGGCACAGCCCCTCACTGACTCTGTACAAGAGAAATCTTGACGAGTGGATGGGAGATCGTAGGTTTACCCCGGGAATCATCTCTGTGTCACTGCTGGACAAAGGCACAGCAAACTAATGGGTATAGTATTCTCATCCTAAGGGGTGGTGAAAGCCACACACACTCTGGCTAGGCTTATAAATGCCCTAGGGCAGATAGCCTAATATGAACCTATGAACCTATGTTGTCCACCAGGTGGCACCCTTAACTTGGCTTCTTACACTCCATTCTCTCTTCACTGGTATAATATCCCTCTTTACTTCTTATCTTCTCCTCATTTTATCCTCTTTTCTATTACTACCCCCTCTGTTTACTTTATTCCCTTTCCCTTCTCTACTGTCTATTGTTAATTGTTTATAGTACTACAACTCTACACTCACCTGGAACTACCTAGAGCTCCTCCACAATCGGTAGCTTTCTGATTGTCTCCAGGAGCTCATCTTTACTTGCTCCAACCCGCTGCGTTCGCCCTGTGGGCTCACTCCGCTCCCCTACCCTACCCCCAATTCCCACCCACCCCCAGAGGTCCTAACCTTATAGCTATCAAACCACACCCCCTCTATATTTCCACCAATCACGGTTTCGCTTCCATCACACTTTCTCACGCTTTCCCGCCTTTTTAAAAAAACCACACCCTATCTCACCAATCTCTCTCTTTACCCTTCCTGACCTCACCAATTTTACCACTGCACATATAGATAACATTTTTATCTACCATGTCTATGAATAAACCCTACACCTTAATCTACTTACAAATGTTACTCATACTCGCACTTCTACCTCCATTAACTCGTCTACCTATTAACCTCCTATGAGCACCCTGTATACACAAACTTGTTACGTCCTACTAAACGATCTACCTCTTTTTCACTACCCTCTCACACTGACCATTTCAACGTTACATCCATACCCAACTATCTATTACCTAAATACCATAGGACAGTACACATTAGATACAACTCCCTTAACTCCAGAAGATATCCATTTCTTCTCTGTAAACTTACTAATAACCTATATCTAACACTACTCCACTCCCTAAAAGACAGAGACGTTCACCCAAATCCTGGCCCAAACACCTCAAGTACCATTCAACTCAATAACCCAAACCCCTCTACCATTCACCCACTTATAAAACCTCCAAACTCACTCTTAATAGCTCACCTTAACACATGGAGCATTAATAATAAAATAACACAACTCCATGCCCTCTTGGAACTCTACTCATTTGATATTATATGTCTAACATAAACCTGGTTAAAACCAGCAACAAAAGACAATGAAATTTTACCACCTGGTTATAACATCATACGCCTTGACCATGTTACCAAGAAAGGTGGTGGAGTAGCTGTTCTATTCAAATCTGATCTTCAAATAACCATCTTTACCCACAAACCTTCCCAAGACTCAAATGCTGAAATACTTATTACCAGGTTTCAGCTAAACCCAGTAAAATCTATCTATATTATTTGCATCTATGTTCCTCCAGGTAATAACATCACTACCATGGAAAACATACTTTGTTGGTTATCTCTAAACCTTCCCCAAGAAACCATAATCCTAGGCGATTTTAACATAGATTGGAATTCTTGCAATAACAACTGCCCCACTAGCCATATTAATCTCTATGGGTTCACCCAAACTATTACCTCCCCTACTAGAATAAACAAGAATAATAAGAAAGAAAGCACCTTAGATTGGATACTCATTAATAATCAACCCCAGACTTATGTAGCCGGAACCCTCCCTGACAATATAAGCGACCACTCATTAACCTACATCATCAGACTCAAAACCAATCCACCCATTCAACCCATATATAGGGCACTTAGAACCAAGAAAAAAATCAACTTAGATCTATTCCTAAGTGAACTTAAAGCATGTAATTGGTCCCCCTTAAAACACCTTTCTCTTGATGAAGCTGTTGATTACTTTAATATTAATTTCCTAAACATATTCAACCGTCATGCTCCTACCCGCTCTATCAGGATAAGAACAAAATCTGCTCCATGGCTTACTAGGGAAACCAAACAAAAAATCCATCTCAGAAATAAATACTGGAATAAATCACGCTTAACTAAAAAACATACTGACATCCAAAACTACAAACAACTGAGAAATGAAACAAAAAAAGCCATAGTGTTTGATAAAAAAACTATTGTTTACAATTTCAGCAGACCCACCATAATAAACCCCAAAAGTTTTGGTCAAGTATTAATCAGTTATTACATCCAAGTCAATCTATCACACCTAACCCACAAGGCACTGACAAAGACAATCCTAAACAAACTGCAAACACCTTAAACACCTTCTTTATCAAAGCAATTCAAGCTCTTGCCTGTCAGCTGTCTCCTCAAGACATAACATCCAATTCTGACTCTAACCCACCTCCACCTTTTCTCTTCCAACCTGTCCCCACAGCATTTATTCTTGCCCTTATCCAAAAACTGAAACCATGTACTCCTTCTGCTGACCAACTACCCTCAGAATACCTACAGATAGCAGCCAAATCAATTGCTTACCCCATCTCCAGCCTCATAAATAGAACCATCACTGAAGGATATATCCCTAAACTCTGGAAAGTCTCTCATATTATTCCCCTTCACAAAGGAGGAGACTCCACTGAACTCTCTAATTATCGACCCATAGCCCTACTTTCTCCTCTATCTAAGATCATGGAAAGATGTATCCATAGGCAATTGCTAGACCACCTTCTCCATAATAACCTGCTTTCCAATACCCAACATGGCTTCCGACCTTCCCATAGCACAACTACTGCCCTCCTTTCCTTTATTGACACTGTCAATAACAACCGAAACCTTAACATGCTCTCCTCTGCACTTTTCATAGACTTGTCCAAAGCTTTCAACATGGTAAATCACACTATACTCATAAACATTCTCAAATCTCTGTCTCTTGACACACTAGCTATAAAATGGTTCCATTCCTACTTAAATAACAGACATCAAGCTGTACTCTGGAACAATGTTCTTTCTACTCAGCTACCTGTTAATATTGGAGTTCCTCAAGGCTCCATACTGGGCCCTCTCCTGTTCGCTATATTCATCAATGTCCTTCACCAAGTAATTCCCCAAGCTACATGCATCCAATATGCAGATGACTCTACACTTATATGCTCTGCCTCATCTGTATCTGAACTTCACTCCCTATCTCAAGACACATTTAACTCTGTAGAACTATGGTTTACAAAACGCTGCCTCTTATTAAACCCTAAAAAAACTAAACTTCTCCTTTTTACACCTACCAGTAAATCTCCACCAATAGACTTCTCTGTATCATCCCATGACGGTACACTCGTATCCCAAGATCAAACTAACAAACTGCTAGGTATCACCATAGATAATAACCTAAACTTTGATGCCCATATCAACAACATTCTGAAAACTACCAATAAAAAATAGGCTCTCTTTCTAGGATTAAATCCTTCCTCACTCCTGCAACTAGAATAACCATTGCCCACACACATCTTATCTCCACCCTTCTTTATGCCTCACCCATATTTACCAATCTGTCAAAAAAATAACCTTAAAAAACTAGAAAACTCCTATAATAGCATAGCCAGATTTGCCACAGGTAATCCTTACAGAACTCATCACTGTATTAATCTAAAGCACCTTGGATGGCTTGAATTTCACCAGCATCTGAAATATAATCAACTGACCATCGTCCACAAAATACTGTATCGACCTGACAAAACACCCATCCTATCTAATCTTATCCACCCCTATGAGAACCTTAAGTCCCTAAGATCATCACAAAAATCTCTTGTATACATCAACAAATCAAACAATAGAGCTGGAGACTCTCTGTTTTCTATTTCTATTGGAAAAACCTGGAACCTACTTCCCTCTGAACTTACCACACTTCCCTCAACTACTCTGTTTAAAAATAAGCTTAAGCTCTTCCTGAAAACACACTGGATGTGCCCCTGTTCTAAACCGGACTGACCAACTTATCCATTATTACCTGAATCAATCTACCTTCTCATCTCTGAATATACTTCATCTTTCTAACTAATATGCCTCTATTCTCTAAATCTATTTCATATTAAATCCTACTATGCTTCCTCTCCTTCACAGTCCTAGCTAGTACGGGATTCTTTAAATTGACTCCTATTACTTCTAGATGTATTCCCGAACTGCGTCTCCGTTTCATTTCCTTATCCTCCTTTATTACCTACATCGACACTGTTGCTTTCTTCTCTTCCCTTAACTAGTCCTCTTCAGTAACAGTTTAACTCCTATTCAAGGTTTCAGATGGATTATTAATTTATTAATGTTAATGTACATATTGTACATACATGTTGTAAACTAGTTATCTCTTCCTTGACATTGAGAAGAGAACATTCAATCTGCAGTCATCTGTTCATGAACACCAAAACATACACATTCAATCTGCAGTCATCTGTTCATGAACACCAAAACATAATACCCGAGTCTTTCTGGGAAGTAAACATCTTCTCTTTAGAAAATTTCAAAAGTGATGCTAGCAGCAGATGGTGCCAAGAAATTCTTGGCCTTCTCACATACCAGTAACTGGATCCGAAGAGTTAAAAGACATGCCCACCCCTCATATCCCATAAGCTTTGTCAGCAGATGTGAGTGGTACGGGCGGGTCAACATTATATTTAGAAGTGCGGCAACAGGTTACTGCAGAGACTCCAGGTAGAAAGATCTGTCACCAGGAGAGTCCTTGTCACCCAGATAGAGTATAGTCTCTGTCTCACTGCTGCAGCCTTTGACCCCACCTTTGTTATGCACAGGTCCTTATTAATAAAGCTTACAGACTCATGTCCATAGCACAAAAAAGAAGGATAGCTACCTCACTACTGATAAGGTAAGATGGTTACTAGTAGTAAAGATTGTACTCCAGCCTAGAACCAGTTTGTTCTTCACACACTCTTTGTGTAGCCTTCCATCTGTACTTAAGATTTGTATCAGAGAGGAATTCTGCCACCTCTATAGACAATAAGCCTGGACTATCGGACTTATAGGTGAGATCTGATAGAGTGAGATAAAGCCTAGTTTGTAATTGCCACAGCTGTCTGAAACCCTTGTTCACAATGCTCAGCTCTTACATATAATCTAAGTTCTCCAGGACATCTTTAAGACACTGTAGGGAAACATTTTATTTGTTGTTAGTTAAATGTAATTGTACTAGCCCTTAAATGGTTAATTGTACTTGCCCTTAAATGGGTAATTGTTCTTGCCCAAGGATTCTCTTCAAGCATGAACTAGATAACTAGCAGACCAATGTGCAAATCATAAAGATGAAGGTCATAAAAATAACGTCAGCCCAATTCCTGATATTGGCTTAAAATATGTGACTGTTCAGTAAAGGGAAAAAAATTACCAAAGTAAATAGCAGCAATTCATTTGAGATAACAAGACACAACTTTTTTGTCATTAATGTAAAGGAAGCACAATCTGCACACACAAAATATTTATATAAATTAAAACATAGAATTGCATATTTAATCATGAGAAGGTAGATTCCCTGGAAATGGACAAAATGAGAAAAACCTTCATTAGCCTGAGGAGACAGTTGAAATCACTGAAAGGGATGAAGACTCAGTGGGGTTATGAGAGAAAATATTGTAGAGTTATTTTCATTTTATGTAGGTTGTTGGAGAGGAGCAAGTCATCTGGTTTGGTGCTTACAACCTACTCTTCACTGACATTATGCTTTGAGATTGATACATTTATTAACTCTAGTGGATATGCAACAAAACTGGAAGGAATGCCATCTTCATTATGTTGTGCACTATTCCGTAAATGTTTTAACTGATTCGAATGATCACAGTATAAATGTAGATACCACTCAGCATGACCTACAAGTTCCTTTTTTATAATCACTTCTCCCTTCTCAGTTTTCTTTCACTTGGTACCCCTAATTGTTGCATCATTCTCCAAACTTCAACTTGGTTGACAATTTTACAGTGACATTTTTGATATACAGTTTGCTGTGCTTGATGGATCTAGTGATCATCACACTAACTCTGAACAATATAAACACTGCACTGTATATGGTCATAGTGGGGTTTGCTGTCCTATAATAACGAAGGATTATATACATTTCTGAACTGCCTGTTAAAATAGTCATACACAGCATAATCCTGTGTTTCAGCCTTCTCGCTAAATGAAATTCTATGTAATATGTTACATATCTTGCATGTGCTTGTAATTCTCATATTTGTATGTCTTGTTTCAGGGTTTTGACTGAACTAGGGTTCATTTTGGATATCTATATATGCAGATATTATATTTTAGTAAATAAGGCACATGAATTATCAATGCAAATAATCTGCAAAGATTATACAAAAAAATGTTAGAACTCCTGTTCTTGTACAGGCTGTGAAATGGCAACCGATCAGAGACGTAACTTTACGTAAAGACTCTAAACTGTATGAAAAGTAAGCAGTCCGCCGGATGCCAGAACAGCCAAAAGGGACATACTGCTTGTCAAGGACATCTGTGGCTCCAAAGCCTGACAACAAATGGAAACCAGACCCAGATTGTCAAGCATAAACACATTTATAATATCACAAAGTTTCGGATGTTAACTCCAGATCCTGATTCCATTATTAAACTTCAAGCCTGGAGTACTTGTCTGGATGTAGAAGAAGCTTAAATGTACAACAATATATATTTATTGGGAAAACACTTGGGATTACAGTCGGGAATTTTCATTTCCACTTCTTTTTTTGACTCACCTTTACCCTAAAAGAATCTGCAAAGTGCTTGGCTGCAGTCTTCTGAACATTCCAAAGAATCCAATCGTTCCCATTCTAGGTAATAAATCTTTCTGACCAATGCATCAAAGTTGTTACAGTCCCATAGAGAAGTATTAGTACAATCACTTCTGATGATTCAGTTTCCACAAAAAAAAAAAAAAAAAAAAATCTGGAACTAAATACCTTGTTGCACATGTCAGCACTATCTTTGGTTTCATTGTAACAATCCTTCAGAGCTTTGACATTTATGACTTTATGCATGTGAATAACACTATACACATCTTCCTATGAAGATCACAGTTATACCAAGGACTTGAAATAAATATATACCCTCTAATGTAAATTTTGTATTTTTTGTCAAAGAATTGAGTTGGTAAGGCCAACCATTCAACCTGTCACTCAGCACGATCTCTTCCATAACACCTTCCTTGCTCTGATAGTGAATTATCAACATCTACTTGAGGAATTCTTCTTGATTTATACAGGATCAAATAGAATTAGTCACAAAAGGAGGATACCTTGCACATCCTGTCTCAGGAGGAGAGTGTTATTTGCAGTGAAAGCTTTTCAATCAAATGTTTCTCAAAGGTAATGTTCAGAGGAACCAAAGCTTATATATTGTGCAGAGAAGTAGGGATAATTTTGTCGAAATCTAGCACAAATCTTCAAGCAGTTTGCCTTCTTCTATGGTGGCATTTCTGGCTATTTTTGTGACGTTGCTGCTTGACCCATCTTTCCCTGTACTGTCACTTACAATGGCTTAGTCTTGTTGCTTTGAGTGAAGGTGCAAACCATATTTATTTATTTATTTTAGTTTTATTACCGGGGAGGCCCACTGAGCTTTGGGGCCTGTTTTCAGTGGAGGCCCAGGGAGAAAAGCTCCACAAAAACAACAAACAATATTGATTACCAAAGAGTTCAGACAAAAATATAACAATAGATAAACAGGATTTTACAAACAGCCTACAACAGATAAGTCTAATGGCAAAATAGTTAAATTAACATTTTTAGTTAGGTTTCAGCACAGAAAGAAAAACATGAAGTAAAATATTTTAGGTTAGAGAAAGCAGGAGGTAATAACTTGAGCTAGGAATATAGGAGAGAAAAGAAGGCCAGCCTAGGGTGACTTAGCAGTTTATTCATCAAGTAAGAAATATAAAAGTGGGCTATATAGCTAGTATTTAGGAGAGACAAAAGAGAGTTTAGTAGAGAATGGAAGTTAGCCTGGGGAGAAGGAGGACGATGGTTTGAAAGGGGTAGGTTGAAGAGTGCAGTTGCAAATTCTATTTAGATAGAGGTGGGAATGAAGTAATGTTTTGAAGTTGTTTAGGTTGTGGCAGGATCTAATAGAGGTGGGTAGGGCATTCCATTTTTTAGCAAGAGTGAAGGATAAAAGCATTTGGCCAGCTGGGCTCTTGGGTTTTTGTACAGTGATCAAGTTTTCATGAGAAGATCTAAGGGATCTAGGGGCGGCTATAGGGTAGAAGAATGTTGGAAAGAGCAGGACAGCTAGTTGGATGGAACAGTAGTTTATGGGCTATGGTGAGTTGGAAATAGGTCAGTTGATTGGGGAGTTCAAGCCAATTTTGAGAGTGGAGGGGAGAGCAGTGATGAGTGATGGACTTGGCATTAGTAGCAAATTTGGATATTTTGTTATAGCATTGTTCCAATTTGGAGGAGAGACAGGATGATAGATTAGTGAGCAGAGGAGCACCATAAAGTAGAGAGGGAAGGAGATAAGTGGAGGCAAGGGTTAGCCTAGTGGAAGGAGACAGAAAGTGGTTATTTCTGTACAATAAGCCCAGTTTTATGCGTGTTTTTTTTGTTTTGCTGGATATGATGATCGAATTTCAGCTGGTCATCAATTAATATACCGAGAAGTTTGGTGGAGGTTACTATTTCGATAGTGGAGTTGGAAAGGCTGGTAATATGAAAGGAGTTTTTGTCTGGTGGTGAGGATTTGGAGGGTGGGAAGAGGAGGATCTTAGTTTTGTTGGCATTAAGGGAGAGGTGATTTTGGAACATCCAGTTTTCGGTGGTAGTAAATGCAGTTTGGGCTAGGGCTTGGAGTTCAGTTTGATTAGTGACTTGGCAGATGAGGGTGGAATCATCAGCGTATTGAATGATTGTGGTGTTGGGGATGGCTTTATGGAGGTCATTAATAAAGATATGGAGTAGTAATGGGCCAAGAATGGAGCCTTGAGGTATTCCGGTAGGTGAAGGAAGGAAGGTAGATGTAGCTTGGCCCCATTTCACAGCTTGGGATCTGTTTGAGAGGTAGCTAGTGAACCAGGAAAGAGCCTTTTGGCTAAGGTTAAGGTTGGAGAGATGGTTTAGAAGGAGGGCATGTGAGATGGTGTCATACGCTTTAGATAGATCTAGTAGAACAGTTGAGACTACATTACCAGAGTCACGAGCAGAGTTCACAGAATGAAGGAAAGAGAGAAGGGCAGTGGTGGTCTTGTGTCCAGGGCGAAAGCCGTGGTGGGTGGGGGAGAGTAGTTGATGTTCAGTAAGGAAAGGCAGGAGTTGGAGGTGGATACACTTTTCGAGGATTTTGGAAATAGGGGAGAGGATGGCAATGGGACAAAAATTAGAGACATTACAGTTCTTGGCACCTTTGTGAAGTGGATGAATGAAAGCAGAACGCCAGAGTTTGGGTACATAGGATTCAAGCAGAGTCCTGTTTATTAGGGTGCTGATAGGTATGGCAATGGAATCAGAGGCTATCTTTAGGAAGGTTTGAGTTTATAGAGAAGTTTCCTTATTAGGTGGGTAGGAACAGGTTTGAGTTAAAAAAATGGGGGGGGGGATGGCAAGGGAGAGTAAGATTAATGTGGGTGGAAGGGTTGTTATTAAAAGTCTTGGTTAGGTCAGCAATGGAAGAAGTGAAGAAGGAATTGAAAAGTGAGGCAATTTCAGGGTCAGATTTGCTGGTATCAGGGCAGGGGTTGTTTTTAGTACCAGGTGTAGGGAGGGAGTTAATGGAGTTCTAGAATTGTTTTGGATTTCTGGTATGGTTTTCTTGTAATTTGATGTAGTAGGTATGGTTTTCTTGTAATTTGATGTAGTAGGACTCATCTCTAATGACTAGTTTTTTGGCCAGTTTTCTCAATTGTTTAAACTGAAGGTAAATATCAGGCAGTTTGTGTTTTGAGGTAAGCTTTCCAGGATTTGTCTCTTTGGTGCATAATCTTTTTTGTGTCTTTCGAGAGCCAAGGAGTGGGTTTAAATTTAATTCTTTTTCTTCTCATAGGAGCTTGGGAGTTAAGGATATTTAAGAATGTAGAATTAAAATTGTCAACGGCTTCGTCTAGTGGCAGTGTTTTTAGGGGGTTCCAATTAGTTAGCCTAAGGGAGCTAAAGAAATAGTCTTGGTTAAAGTTGGTTAGGTTGCGTGTTTGAATGAAATGATGCCAGTGAGGAGAAGTGGGAGGGGCTCGAATAGAGAAGGCGGGGAGGTGGTCTCCTAAATAGTCAGGAATTACACCAGATGAAGTGATTTTGTTAGGATGGGACACAAGTATTCATAGAATATTTTAAAAATTTGTGGAGTATATCATTTTGTGTGCAGTTAATGCAGGGTTTAACCATGTCTACTGTGATATGCTCACAGAGGTTAAGGCTAAAAGCTAAACAAAGACTGCTTTGAGTAAACCTGCGTTAACCACTTATAATCATAATATAACTATTATGCAACAATATTCTTTAAAAGTGAAGGTTTTATTTTTTAAATAATATCATTATATTGCAAAACGTAATGTCTGCTTCCTTTCTACTCACTAACTCCACTGTCCCAAGGTGCTTTAACAATGCAATATAATGGGTATACCTGTGTTCATAGGTTCATAGATAATTGGTATATACTATGGTAATGACCGCATGGGCCTTTACAAGCCTATACATGCTTCCCACATGTATCCAACAAGATTTATTTTTGATGCCCTAGATTATTAAGGATCTATTTTAGGGTTACATGCCAACTAGAGCATGAGTGATCAAACATTTGCAGGCTGCCTCTGTCCATTAGAAACATGAGTGGTCAAGCAACTATAATCTGCTCCTGTCCATTAGAAACATGAGTGGTCAATCATTCACAGGCTGCCTCTGCCATTAGGGACATGAGTGGTCAAGCAATTTCAGGGTGCCCCTGTCCATGTGAGACATGAATGGTCAAGTATTTACAGGCTGTACCTGTCCAGTTAAGACATGAGTGGTCAAGCATTTACAGGCCACCTCTGTCCCTCAGAGATGAGTGATCAGGCATTTACAGGTCATCTCTGCCTATCGGGAACATGAGTGGTCAGACAATTACAGACTGCTTTTGTCCAGGGACATCAGTGGTCAAGCATTTGCAGGCCATCAAGAATCTTTAGGCCACCACTGTCCAGACATGAGTGGTCAAGCATTTGTATGTCACCACAGTCTCAGACATGAGTGGTCAGACATTTACAGTCCACATTTGTCCATTAGAAACATGAGGGATCAAGCATTTACAGGCTGCTTCTGTCCATCAGAGATATGAGTGCCAGGCATTTACAGGCCATCTCTGTCTGAAAGAGACATGAGTTGTCGAACATTTTAGGCTGCCACTGTCCATAAGGGACATGAGTGGTCAAGCATTTACAGATCACCTCTGTCCATCAGAGACTTTAGTGGTCAAGCATTTAAATGTCATCTCTGTCCATCAGAGACATGAGTGGTCAAGCATTTGCAGGTCTCCTCTGTTCATCACAGACATGAATGGTCAAGCATTTACAAGCTGCTTCTATCCATTAGAGGCATGAGCAGTCAAGCATTTACAAGCTGCCTCTGTCCATTTGAAACTTAAGTAGTGAAGCGTTTACAGGCTTCCTCTGTCCATTAGAGACACAGCAGCCAGACCATGGTTGAACTTCTGATTTCCCATCCACTGGTCCAGGTTACTCTTTCATAGGGTTAGGGATGAACTATGCTTTACCTGGATGGGAAAATTGTTCCAGGGGAGGGGTATTCTCTGGGAAACACACCTGTCTCTCCAGCAAGTAATATTTATTTTACATGCAAGGTTTAAGTCACAAGATTGGGTATTTCTGATGTTGTTTGTGTTGTAGATAGGCAAACTGTCCATCAAAGTGGGATCTGATAGGCAAACTGTCCATCAAAGTGGGATCCAAGGATGTCTTGTAGGCCAGGCATAGATCGCACATCAACAATCTGTAGGATACAGCATATAGAGATAAAGCTTTGAGGTGATCTGCAGAGGACATGCTGTTTACACCCTTTATTCTTTCTGTGAGGAATGTCTGCGGGTGTTCCAGTTGTTGCATGTGCCTGTTCCAGTTGTTGCATGTGCCTGTTCAAGTACATGAAGGAGGTGTTGTACTCAGTGATGGTTCTGATGAGGGCCAAATACAATGGAATGCTTACTTCCTTGGACCTGGATGCCATACTCTTGATGATAAGTTGAGCAAAATAGAATGCTTTCCTTACTACCTTAGACGAGTGTTGGTTGAAAACCAGGTTGCTGTTTATACAGGTCCCCTAATCCATGATTACTGGCTCTACTCTTAGGGTGTGTTATCACTGAGGTAGTTTCCTGGGATAGCTAACTTCCCAAAGGGTGGTGTTATACATTTCCTGGCAGTGAGGTTTAAACCATAGTTCTGGCACCAAGTTTATCTGAGTTAGCCTGTCCTGGATGACATTAGTATCTTAGGGGGGGTGGAATTCTACAACTAGTTTGCAATTGTCAGCAAACTTGGTCAGCCAGGGCTGTTGTCATTGATCTTGACCTCTGAGAAGTAGATTCTAAAATATGTAGACCCAGCACAGAATCCTGAGGGACTCTGCTAGTAACCAGTCTCTTTGTGGAGATGGATTCCCCTATCCTACCTTCCTAGGTCCTTTCTGAGAACCTTTTGGCTATCCAGTGTGTAGCACAGAGGTTTATACCTAATTCCAGAAGTTTGTTTATAATGCTTAAGTGGAGTATTGTATCAAATCCCTTGGTCAAGTGGAGTATTGTATCAAATCCCTTGGTCAAGTGGAGTATTGTATCAAATCCCTTGGTCAAGTGGAGTATTGTATCAAATCCCTTGGTCAAGTGGAGTATTGTATCAAATCCCTTGGTCAAGTGGAGTATTGTATCAAATCCCTTGGTCAAGTGGAGTATTGTATCAAATCCCTTGGTCAAGTGGAGTATTGTATCAAATCCCTTGGTCAAGTGGAGTATTGTATCAAATCCCTTGGTCAAGTGGAGTGTTGCATCAAATCCCTTGGTCAAGTGGAGTGTTGCATCAAATCCCTTGGTCAAGTGGAGTGTTGCATCAAATCCCTTGGTCAAGTGGAGTATTGTATCAAATCCCTTGGTCAAGTGGAGTATTGTATCAAATCCCTTGGTCAAGTCAAGGTAGGCAGTGTGCACCGTTTTGCCCTCATCCATTGCCTTGGTGACCTTCTCGAAGAAGTCCATCAGGTTGAGTAGGGAGTAGGCATGATCTTTCCTTGACAAAACCAAACTTCTGAAGGTTTCCTGTGTCATTACATACCATTTCAACAGTCATCCCTCTGCACAAGTCTGGACTTTCTACAGATCCCAGAAACTACAGACCAGTAAGCCTGACCAGTCTCACATGCAAAGGGATGACTGTTGCAGTTCTCCATTCGCATTGCACAAAGCCTAACTTAAGGCCATGGTTGAGTAATGACTGCAGTAATCCTGATACGTTACACGTCATGCTATTTAGGAGGCTTTCTGGACATTTTGAGGGCCTATCAATGTGTACTGGCCTTGGAAGTGCATTTAGGACCTATTAGCAATAGTTGGGGGGGTGTATTTTCAGTAGTATTTCCTGGAGGTGGGCAAAGTTGAGGGTAACATTGGAGTTGAATTTGTCAGCCAGTAGATATGCTGTATCTTCCAACTCCATGTGGGGGGCTCCATTTATAAGTTGTTAAGCACATTTTGTGTACTGTGTTTGAGATTGTGGACACAGCTAAAGAAAGCTTGTGGTTGTCCTTCATCTTGGAGACTATTTTTACCTCAGAATGTACTTTGGTAAACTTGATTTACCCTCTGAGGTGTTTGCTTAAATTGATGAGTGATTTTATCATGTTGGGACTTGCATGTCCTAGGTTTTGCTATAACGTTCCTCCTTTTGTTATGAAACCTATTTATGTTTGGATTCCACCAGGGTGAGTGTGTTACAAGCTTATTTCTGATTGGCTCAGCTGTCTTAATGCTCTGCAAACATGATTGCACACAGTTTGTGTGAACAATTCTGCATAGACAGCTGTACTCAGCAGGCACTGCTTTTACCCACATAAACCAGCTGCTGTTGCACAGCCAAATAAGAGAGAAGCCCGATAGGTAGTTTTTATTTTTCTTTTTTAAGGAAAATATCTGTTCTAGGTATCTGCATCTATATGGGGCACTGCTGATCACCACTGTAAAATGAGCAGCATTGCACAAACATGCCAAATTAATAGAGGCAGAGAAAACTGTCTCACTCAAAGCTTGCTACAATATAGCAGATAAATCAGCAGCAATGTCAAGGAAAAGCACAGCACTAAACACGGATAGAGAGTAGAAAAATCCATCTCTCCACAACCCGTCTTTCAATTTTTGCACATGGGGTCAGGGTGTTGCCCCAGAAGTGACAATCTTCTAGAGCCAAGGTTCACATCACCAGGCAGCTAGCCATGCTGTGGCCATACCACAAAATCACATGCACATTCACACATATGGTCAGTTTTTTAGTGTGTCCAGTCCACCTACTGCATGGTTTTGGAATGTGAGTGGAAACTGGAGCACCCGGACAAAACTTGCTTGAATACAGCGAGGACAAGCAGACTCTGGACAGAAGGCACCCCAGCCAAGAATTAAACTGGAGAACCTCTTGCTATGAGATAACAACTCTATCCATTGCATCACTGTACCACCCTCTAGAGGGTAGAAAAAAACAAAAATGATTTGGAAATACATTTGCAGTACTCTTAAATATCTTATAAAAATGCAAAAAAATCAATTTAAAATACTTACCTGTGGTAGGATTGCACTGGATACAAGCCAAGTATTTGTGAGCTCTGTGCAAATGAGCCAGGAACTGTACAAACAATGAATTTATAGATGTGAAAAAACTGACTAAGCAAAGAAAATAGTTGTACCAATCAAGCAGTCTCACTGAAAGCCTTCCTGTCTTATTCCCCAGTTTATAATGATTTTATTTCAAATGCATTTTAGGGGGCATTGGTCCGTGGGTATGGTAATGGAAATTTTTCTTCTGTTATCTATTGCTTGTTGAGTTTCCACCTAGCAGCATGGAGAAGATGGCGGGTGTATTGTCATTTTGTACTTACACCCGCAAGGGATTTCTTTGTTGTCTTCTGGCAATTTTAGAGGCAGACTTGTTCCTGTAGGAACTGACTGATAATGAGATCATTCTGGCAATCAACAAATAACACACATTTTTGTTATTAATTGTCATTTGTTTTATCATTTATTTTGTTCTGTTTGAGCACTCATTCCAGCCAATTAGCTATGTTTTGTTGAAGATGGATGGTTTGTCTCGGCAACTGTGTGGCAGAAGACCAGACAAAATAAGTGTTTTTTTCCTTTGTATGTATGGACTCGTATGTGTCCGTGTACACAGAGTGATATTGCCTGGCTAGACTGAAAGCAAAATCATATCAGATTTCTGTTCTTTATAGCCTATTTGAAGTCTAATTCTCATGAACTTTCTCATGCTATCTACGACCTTGACATTCTAATTCCTGTTAAGTAGAAAGTTAATCATTGTGGTAAAATCTAGTTTTGAAAAAAAAAATCACACTTTTCTGCCAAGTTTTGATTTAGGTATTTGATTGATTTTATTTTGACAAGCCAGAATTTTGATTGTTGTATTTTTTCTCATTGCTTCCTGTTGATCTGGTTTTCAGATATGAATCTGAATATGCTCTCCACACTTCAGCTCTGTGGTCTGGTCATGAGCACTGACTCCTTAATTTAACATCGTAAAGAGATATGACTTGTTTTGCAGCGTGGTTTCTGTGTCAGGATATGGAAGGCTTGTACACTGTTGCACACAGTTTTGTCTATTTTGATTGTGTAAATAAATTATCTGTGTTACGAAGTAAGCTTTCTTTTCAAAAGTAGAATAGAAGTGTACCTTTTAATTAAACCATGTTGTCTCAGTTGGCACACTACCATAATGTAATTGGCAGACTATCAAAAGACATTAGATCATTCATTGTCATCACATGACTTCTGGGAAATGTGTCTTTCAGTAAACAGCTGGGTTTCTTTAAAGGTTACAGTTTACAGTTTGTACTTAACTGTCTGTAATAAAGCAAGGCTTGAGGCACTACCATATCCATGGCATTTTCATTTACTGGATGGATAAGTAAAACTAGTTCTGCTTCAATTCAGTAAACAAGAAATCACTGAAAAAGTCATTTCAATGGCATAAATCTGCCACATAAGTTTTTTGAATTGTGATTTTGACAAATGTTTTTGTGAGCACTTAATGTTGCAGTGCCTACATTGGTGGGGATGGTCTTTTTTATGAGCTGGCATCTGCGGTATATATTCTCAACTTACATTTCAACACTTTTTGACACACTGTTTCTATAATTTTGGTCTGTGAGCAAAAACAATAAATACACAACACTTAATGAATTTAACATATTCCCTTTTTTGGTTTGAAACTAAAAAATCCCCTGGATTCAACAATGCCTACACTAAGTGTACATCATTCTGAGTGAACAGACAGCAGAGATATAGCTCACTCCTTCATTCTCCTAATTTTAGTTATCCTAGTGATATTCTTGCAGCTTTAAATATGACAGGGATTCATACAGGTTACCACAATGTGTAGACTACTGTACATACACTTTCTGAGTGACTAGAAAGCACAAAAATGTGGTAGGGATGCTCCTGACTACAGATCATGTACACTTAATGTATAGATTCATAGGCTAATGGTCCTGGGGCCTTTAAAAGCCTAGCCCTTAGGATTACCCTGGTATCGTGCCACTCGACACTTTATACTTTTCCTTTCCCTGTATTTGTACCGTACATTTTCAGCATTATCATGCTTGTCGCTGCAAAATCGCGTATTGAAGTAGAACTGAACAACCATTTATTTACTTATGTATTTATATTTATAGTTTGTTTGTTTGTTTGTTTGTTTCCCTTTGCTTGTTTGCTTAATATTTGCTAACCAAAAAGATAGACCGGTTTTTCAATCCTTTTCAGCCACAATCCAAGCTCTCCTGCAGCAATTAAGTGCAAATTGTATACATTTGCAGAATGATATGCAAAGTTATAGCATGCATGCTGCAATCAATATTGCAGAAGAATATGTAAGTCATACATGATGCAGTAATCGGCATAGGCTATAAATATATCTAACATTTAACTCTTAGGGCAGGATTCAGTAGACTCTACACAGCTCAGTGAAACCATTGTGCATCGCGGCATGAAGCGCACATGATAGCTTTCCAGTTTTGTATTAAGTAAGCGGCTCTGCACATGCTGTAGAGCTGCGCAAACACAGCAAACATCAGGGCTAATTACTGCATAAGCAGGTGAATTGTATATTAATTAACCAATCCAAAATGGTGGAGCTATTCAACAAACTGTAAAGCAATCATGCATACTTAATGTAGCCTTTTACCTCAAATTCCAAAACCTATTAAAATACAGTGACAGGAACTATACTGGACATAAAGAATGTCAGGCGCTGCTGCCCTTCTGCATGTGTATGTGCCACAAGCTTAAGTCCATGCTGCTACTGTTGATGATAGCCTTTTGACAAGGAGGAGATGGCTACTTAGACCCGTTAACTTTTTATGGTCTGCATGAAGTCGAAATAGTACAGCACTAAAAGGTAGGTAGAAAAACACTCCAGGAACTCTGCAACATCTGTTGTTCTCAACTGAAACCAAGAGCAAACCGAGGAGAACCAACAGCTGCGGAGACCAAGTTATGTGTAGCATTTAGAATATCTGCTACAGATACCTTTCATTGACCCACAGGGGACATGCTGGGGGGTGTCACAGGCATCAGCATCCAGGATCCTGCACCAATTCCGGAATGCTATGCTACAGCATGCCAGTGACTATATATATTTCCCCCACCCTGAGGACCGAGCTAGAACTATGCAGGAGTTCTACACAGCAGCACACTTCCTTCAAGTCTTGGTTGCCATAGACTACGCACACACATTGAGAACAAAGCACCACCTGGGGAACAGAAAGGGGTTCCAGTCCATTAACTGCCGGGTTTTGTGTAATGGTAGAGGAATCATCCTGAATGTGTGTGCTGGCAACCCAGGCAATTACCATGACTCCTATATTTGGTTTTCCAGGGGTGATGCCCCACAAGGCCATTTCCTGGAGAATATAGGTTATCTACTCAAACCATCGCTGATAACGCCCATCAGAAATGCACACCCACCAACAGAGGAACACTATAATGAGGCACATGCTCAAACAAAAAATACCATAGATTATGTACTTGGGCTGTTGAAGTGACAGTTTTGATGTCTAGATACATCAGGGCACTCTGCAGTATGATCCCAGTCTGTGCACTAAAATCATCGCAGTCTGTGCTGTCCTGCAATATCATCCTGCAAAACCAGCTGCAACAAGGGCATCAAGGGCTAGGAGAGAATGTTCCAGCACCGCAGGCACAGTCGCCACAGCTGCATGCAGGTGAGGAGTCGGGGGAGCCCCCAGCTGCTGTGGGTGTAGGCAGATGTAGACGTGCTGACAGCGCACATGCTTATCACCCAAAGGGTACACCTTTCATCATATGCACATACATAGAGTAAAACTGATGCCAGGCAACACTCACAACCTTTACTTACCCATGTAATGGCTGTGTACTGCTAGCAGCAGAGTCAGCCCCGAATGACAACAGTTGTAACTGCAGGACTATGAAGTTAAGTGTTGAACCTGTAAAAGAAAAATAAATGCGTAGGAACATGAATGAACAGATACTTGCATACTGTTGCTTGTAAATGCACTTAAATAGAGTGTGTGTGAGTTGTCCAGCAGTGACATCAAAATGTGACACAACTGACTTCTATAATATATATTTAAGTAGTTTAACTACTAACATGCCTCATGTATCTAAAATACCAAGTATAGAAAAATCACTTCAAACTCTACCTATCCCTACATTCCCAGGAGTGGAATAATAAGCAAGAGTACTGTATGAACACAACTCTAAAATGCTGTAATCATTCTGAAAAAAAGTCTGAATGAGATCACCAATACATGGCCTGAGCACTCATTTAGCTGACCATCCTGTGCATCAGACATGTACATGTGTAACCCTGAATCCAGACAGGCAGAAATGTGGATAATATCAAATGGCCACTGAGATGGAATGACCTGCAACCCTCATTAATGCCTCATGTAACTGGTATGTGTTGGTGTCTGTATGGCCACCCAGTGTGAAATATGTGTGTGTGTCTGCATGAACACAGCAAAGCTCTGTGATAGCACTACATCCTAGTATGTTGGACAGGTGTGAGCCATGCATGGTAGAGGTATCAGTTCATCATTGTCACCCCCGACCTTGAGAAGTGGCTCTGTCAGGAGTTGCACTGGCATGTCCATGCCTGTGGTCAGATGTGCCGGTGCCACCTGAATGTGAGTGATGTCTGCTGAATGAGCTCTTCTCAGGAATACACCCAGGTCCACAACCCCGTGGCCTGTCACATCTGAGTGTGGACACTTCAACCACTGATGCAGCAGTGGAAGTAGTGCCACTATGGGAGCAGGAGCAGGCATGACCATGTTGACTAACACCATAATGATGCTGTGGCCCTATGGCCACATGGATGTGGTCCCCATTCCAACAGACACTCCTTCACAGACACTGCCCATTCCAGTGTGGCATTCATCCAATCCACCGAATTATTCACATGGTGGAGGCAGTTGCACACATCAGCCTGTGCCACATCTAGAATCCTAAGCCTGTCCACTGAGGCCCTAGTGGAACATGCCTGTCCCTCTATGGTGGCCGTATACATACATCAAATGGCACATAATGACACACCAGCATCTGGTGGAGGGCAGACAAGAGTCCCCCTCTGAGCATCTCTACTAATCGTCATGCAAGAGTCCGCCTCTGAGCACCTCTACTAATCGTCATGCAAAAGTCCTCCTTTGAGCACCTCTACTAATCGTCATGCAAGAGTCCTCCTCTGAGCACCTCTACTAATCGTCATGCAAGAGTCCTCCTCTGAGCACCTCTACTAATCGTCATGCAAGAGTCCTCCTCTGAGCACCTCTACTAATCGTCATGCAAGAGTCCTCCTCTGAGCACCTCTACTAATCGTCATGCAAGAGTCCTCCTCTGAGCACCTCTACTAATCGTCATGCAAGAGTCCTCCTCTGAGCACCTCTACTAATCGTCATGCAAGAGTCCTCCTCTGAGCACCTCTACTAATCGTCATGCAAGAGTCCTCCTCTGAGCACCTCTACTAATCGTCATGCAAGAGTCATCCTCTGAGCACCTCTACTAATCATCATGCAAGAGTCCTCCTTTGAGCACCTCTACTAATCTGAGCACCTCGACTAATTGTCATGCAAGAGTCCTCCTCTGAGCACCTCGACTAATCGTCATGCAAGAGTCCTCCTCTGAGCACCTCGACTAATCGTCATGCAAGAGTCCTCCTCTGAGCACCTCGACTAATCGTCATGCAAGAGTCCTCCTCTGAGCACCTCGACTAATCGTCATGCAAGAGTCCTCCTCTGAGCACCTCGACTAATCGTCATGCAAGAGTCCTCCTCTGAGCACCTCGACTAATCGTCATGCAAGAGTCCTCCTCTGAGCACCTCTACTAATCGTCATGCAAGAGTCCTCCTCTGAGCACCTCTACTAATCGTCATGCAAGAGTCCTCCTCTGAGCACCTCTACTAATCGTCATGCAAGAGTCCTCCTCTGAGCACCTCTACTAATCGTCATGCAAGAGTCCTCCTCTGAGCACCTCTACTAATCGTCATGCAAGAGTCATCCTCTGAGCACCTCTACTAATCGTCATGCAAGAGTCCTCCTTTGAGCACCTCTACTAATCTGAGCACCTCGACTAATCTTCATGCAAGAGTCCTCCTCTGAGCACCTCGACTAATCGTCATGCAAGAGTCCTCCTCTGAGCACCTCGACTAATCGTCATGCAAGAGTCCTCCTCTGAGCACCTCGACTAATCGTCATGCAAGAGTCCTCCTCTGAGCACCTCGACTAATCGTCATGCAAGAGTCCTCCTCTGAGCACCTCGACTAATCGTCATGCAAGAGTCCTCCTCTGAGCACCTCGACTAATCGTCATGCAAGAGTCCTCCTCTGAGCACCTCGACTAATCGTCATGCAAGAGTCCTCCTCTGAGCACCTCGACTAATCGTCATGCAAGAGTCCTCCTCTGAGCACCTCGACTAATCGTCATGCAAGAGTCCTCCTCTGAGCACCTCGACTAATCGTCATGCAAGAGTCCTCCTCTGAGCACCTCGACCAGTCATCATGCAAGAGTCCTCCTCTGAGCACCTCGACCAGTCGTCATGCAAGAGTCCTCCTCTGAGCACCTCGACCAGTCGTCATGCAAGAGTCCTCCTCTGAGCACCTCGACCAGTCGTCATGCAAGAGTCCTCCTCTGAGCACCTCGACCAGTCGTCATGCAAGAGTCCTCCTCTGAGCACCTCGACCAGTCGTCATGCAAGAGTCCTCCTCTGAGCACCTCGACCAGTCGTCATGCAAGAGTCCTCCTCTGAGCACCTCGACCAGTCGTCATGCAAGAGTCCTCCTCTGAGCACCTCGACCAGTCGTCATGCAAGAGTCCTCCTCTGAGCACCTCGACCAGTCGTCATGCAAGAGTCCTCCTCTGAGCACCTCGACCAGTCGTCATGCAAGAGTCCTCCTCTGAGCACCTCGACCAGTCGTCATGCAAGAGTCCTCCTCTGAGCACCTCGACCAGTCGTCATGCAAGAGTCCTCCTCTGAGCACCTCGACCAGTCGTCATGCAAGAGTCCTCCTCTGAGCACCTCGACCAGTCGTCATGCAAGAGTCCTCCTCTGAGCACCTCGACCAGTCGCCATGCAAGAGTCCTCCTCTGAGCACCTCGACCAGTCGTCATGCAAGAGTCCTCCTCTGAGCACCTCGACCAGTCGTCATGCAAGAGTCCTCCTCTGAGCACCTCGACCAATCGTTGTGTGTTGCACTTTGTCAGAGTCCACCAGCACTGAAATCACATTAAACACACTACCCTGATCAACTGCATCACCCTCAACCTCTCCACTATCTGAGGGCTTAGTGGAATGGGTATACGTAGCCATACTGACTGTGCCTGAAGGAAATCCTGGGGATGTGTGAGCCACAATCTCAGTGTCACACTGAACCTCTACACCCCCTGACTGTGCCTTTGTTTAGCCCCCATCATCATCCGAGCCTACCGATACTCCATCAGGCAGTAGGAATCCTAAACTTCCACTGCCAGGATCATCTGTGATAATAAGGAACAAACTCAGGAATGAAAGTACTTCTCCCCTAAATATTAAACCAAAATATCTGAACAAAAAGTAACACTGGTCACACAATCGTTGATGCTGCGGTAGTGCAGACATTCAACACAAACCTCCTCACACATACCGATAATGATAATAATAATAATAATAATAATAAATAATAATAATAATAATAAAAGAAGTATTTGCTTACCATGTGCAGATGGCATAGCACTTTGCAGGGAGGATGATCATGGAAGAAATGAAACAAGGAAAGGACAGCATTTAATCATCACAATAATAATGCAGGGACAGTGAATAAACAATCAGATATATCCCTGTAAGAAATAGCTCTAACTGAAATTTGTCTGAGCTGCCTCCTCCCACTCCATGTGTATTGCTCCCTCTCTCTTGTATAACTATGAATTATGGATAGGTGCAGATAAAAAACGCATACCACAAGTAGTAGCAGTCAAATTATATTTTAGTCTGCAAGGCAATGTAATGTTGCCATATGTCAGCCTACCTGGAATCTGCTGCTGGGACACACACACAGTCTCTCAGCCGTATCAGCACCATCAGTCACACAGTGTGAAGGTTCCCCGTGAGCTGTTGGGATCAATTACAGTGGCCAGGAACTCTTCCTTTGGTAACTAATGGGAAATAACTTTGCTCAGCATGATGCCAGGGAATCTTCTTGGGCTAGGCTTATATAGGCTCCAGGGTCATTAGTCTAGTACACACCTATGGACCTATGATAGCAGGACCACCCTCTGTAGCCAGCTGATCTTTGGTAACTGCAGCCTCCCTCCTCTGTACCGATGAACTCAGGCCAGTGGCCCGATAACACATCTGATCATAATTGCGGCCACAATCAGTAACTGCATTGACATGAGTGACTACCTGGTTTTGCATGTCCTTCCTGGCCATCGTACCCCCCCTGGCCATTGTGGGTCAGAGCCTGGATAATAACCTCATTATCAGCCTCACTAAAAAGGGGGTGTCATGGATTTACTGGGGTGTCATAATCTTGTGTGACGTGAAACACAGAAGGACAAAACCCAGTAATAGTATATAACTAATGGAGCTTTTCCAAAAAATAATCATGCTGTGTACTCTTTGTCAACATAAAGCCCTTGAAAAACATTTCTCATTTAGGACAACAGAATGGTAGGTGCCCCCTTCCACTATCCAACACAGATGAAAAGGTTTATACAAGCCCAGCAACAGCACAAAAGTAATGTTTTGTGTTTTCCAGCAAATAATCAGAGGCTGTCTACCCACATCCATATAAAGCATTTGAAACTCACTTCTCATTTAGGACAACAGAATGGTAGGTTGCAGCCCCTCCCCCAACACAAATGTAAAAGTCTGAATAAACACTCCCATTCTGTTAATATTGCTATACCGAATAATGCAGCTATGTCATTGGTTACTGGATGACAGTTATCAGTTCTAAATAATCAAGAATGCAAATTAGGAATGCCAATCAGTTTTCAAACTTTGGCCACCACTGCTGTGGAGATTGTCCTGGGGCATCTGAGAAGACAAACACCAATGTCATCCATATGTACAACCCCCTGCATTGGATGAAAAATATAATTACAGTTCTCTGCAATCCCATGTGAAATCGCAAAAGCAAATGGGAAGAGCATACTTGTGCTCTTGTGCTGTATGCGTAACCTATCTCACAAATGTAAATGCCTGCCAAACATGCCTCTGCAGACGGTGAAGTATAAAAAGTGCATACAGATCAACCTTCATTTATATACTGGCTATATGAATACATTTCTAAAAGGTACAATCTAAATGTCCTTGAAAAATAGAAACATAACTTAGCAAAATAAATGCTTCTCTGTAGAGAAAACTTCTTCAAAGAAATACCAATCTTCTGTTTTGCCTCAAAACAAGTCTCTTCACCTTCAAGTTCCCTAACTACATGGTTACTTTTTTATAGTGTAGATTCAATCCTCTGAAGATGCAAATGAGGTGTGAACTCATTAAAAGTGCTGGATACCAAACATCTGACTGTGTGGATGATGTAAATATAGTGTACCCCTCTACAGCATTGCTAGGTGCTAATGGCTTGCATTTGCAAATGATTCATTTGAGTGAAGGAAAACACAACAGCAGTTCAGACACTATTTCTTGCAGTGGGTGTATCAGTGAGGATACACCTACAAAGTGTGGAACAAACTTCAGTGAGGTTTTAAATAAAATCAACCACACATATCCCAAACAAATGTTATCCCAAGCAAAACCAAGACACACTCCTCCAAGAAAAGGAAACCAGTCTGGTGGGCCCCTGCCATAAACAAGCTATACAACAGAAGGGGGAAACTAGTACAGAAAAGAGTAAAATCCCAAGAGGGGAAGATATCCCTGATCAGTATCAGCAAGAAACTACAATCCCTCATAAAATCATCCAAGGTTAGCTTCGAAAGAAAAATTGCCAAGGACTCCAAAGATAATCACAAGGCATTATTTAGATATGTCAAGAATTTAAGTGGCAATGCTCAGATCTGCTCAGAGTTAGTGCAGAATGGCACAAAATACACTGAACCGACCGATATCGCCAACATCCTGTCTTCAGTGCAAACTTCACCCCCCAAAAGGGCCCATAACCATGCCAGATTAATGTAGAGCCCCTGAAATCACAGACACTCAGGTTAAAACAGCCCTCTCCAAAGCCAAAAATACAGCATCAATGGGACCGGATGGTGTCCCAGGCTGCGTCCTACACGAGCTCAAAGACAAACTAACCCCTCACCTAAACACACTGTTCAACCTCAGCCTTTCCACAGGCTATGTATTCAGAGAGATGCACAACAACGGTTATTCTGCTCCACAAAGGTGGAGCCACAACAGACCCTGGGATCTATCGCCCTATAAGCCTGACTAGCTTGGTCTGCAAGGCTATCATCACGGAGCTCATTAACAGAGACCTTGGAAACTTCCAAACACTGGACCCTAACCACTTGCTTAAAGGCAGATCATGCCTTCTAAACCTGGTGGACTTCTTTGAGACAGTTACCAAGGCTATAGATGAGGGAAAGGTGGTACACACAGCCTACCTAGACCTCGCAAAGTCTTTTGACATAATTCCCCAGCCTACCTAGACCTCGCAAAGTCCTTCAACATCATTCCCCATTCTGGTATTATAGACAAGCTCACCAGCCTGAACATAAACCCCTATGTCACAAGATGGGTTGCCAACTGGCTCATGGACAGAACCCACATGGTGAGAGTTGCAGGAGCTAGGTCTGACTCTAAACCGGTTACAAGTGGCATTCCCCAGGGCAGTCCTAGGACCCCTCCTGTTCGGCATATACATCTCAGAGGTACAGGCAAGCACAGGAGGACTATGGCTGACCAAGTTAGCAGACGACTGCAAACTAGGGGCTATAATTGACTCTCCAGCTGACAGACATTCTCCAAAAGGGTCTCACTGAGATGGATACCTGGTGTCAAAATCATGGCCTCAAGCTAAATGCCAAAAAGTGCATAGTCATGCCCTTTGGAAAAAACAAAGTGCCCACAAACTACCACATAGGTGGTAGTCCCCTAAATACGGAAGATGTAATGAGGGATTTGGGGACCCAAGTAAGAAAGTAATCTCTCCTTTGATAATCACATTGCCAAAGTGGTTAGACAATCCTTCCATGTGGCCTACCTAATCACAAAAGGGTTCGCATCAGAAGAGGTCATTGTGCCCCTGTACTTATCACTCATCAGACCCATCATAGATTACAATGCCCCATTTGGGATGTACTTTAAAAGACACCTGCAACAGCTGGAAAGACCACAGAAGTACCTCACCAAGAGGATCACTGGCTTCAAACAGATGCCCTATGCAGCTCTACTGAAGAAACTCTAGCTGTACTCGGTTACATACTGCCTACTCAGAGGTGATCTCTGCCTGACATACAAGGCCATGTCCAACCCAGAATTGACGGACATGCTCCACCTAAAGAAAACCATATCCCCTCAAGCCACACGCTCTAGGGATCTAAACCTCACCACAACAATAAATAGGACGTGCTGGAGGGATAGATTCCTGTCCCAGAGACTTCCTATGCTTTTGGAACAAGATTACAGTCTACATTAGGCAGAGCTCCTCACTAACACTCATCAAAAGAAACCTTGACAAGTGGATGGGAAACAGAAAGTTTACCCCAGGGATCACTTCAGTGGCTGTCTTGGATAGAGGCACAGGGAACTAATCTAAGGGAATGGCAAAAGCCAACACATTCTGGCTAGGCTTATAAATGCCTTTGGGCAGATAGCCTAGTACCTACTCATGAACCTATATAATTTTGGCCATAACAGCACAAGTTTCCCACCTTTGCTATTTTTTCACTGTTATGTATTTGTTTCACAATCTGAAAGAGAAACAATAGGAAATGCGTTACAGATTGCATGTCTGATAGCACAGCAGAGAAAAGGAAAGCATAACCAGAACATGAAGTAAAGATAAAGCTGTATTTTAGCAAGCATATTTGTAAATAATTGTCTGATCACTCATTGCACTAAATATGTTAGCTACACATGTACAACCAACTGAGAATGTCAAAGTGTATGAACTGTTTTTACTGGATATGACAAGTGAATTGCTTGTGTGCATGATTTGATTTTTATTGCAAAGCTGTGTCTGTGGCAAAGAGAGAGAACTTCTACAACTGTGTTGTGTAAGTGCAGTAGTCTGATGGTTCAAATCCATAGCTGTCTATTTACCTTTTTTTCCTTTTTTTAATTTTCTTTTTATCATGTGTGCAGCTTGTGGAATAGTGGAAACATGGTTAGCTGCCTAAAAAGTGAAAATTTTATTTCATTCGCTTATAGAGTGCAAACATGCTTAGTGTCATTGTGTGGCAGTCATCATCATGGATTGTAATGACTGCAGAAATTCCACCTGTTAGCCAACTGTCTCTGTGACACAAGGTGTAAATACATTTTGCTAAAAAAAGGGAGAACAGAGGTAAAAAAGAGTTTGAGTCCCACAGTAGATATTTTTAGTGAGAGGACATCACAATGAGTATTTACACAAGTAATATATGTTTGATATTGACTTTTACATTTGTGCGTTGCTTACCTATATGCAAATGTGGTTCACTACAGAAGGAAAAACGTGATCAATTGAAAACTGGTTCGCTTTCCTTCATGCAAACAGAGAAGGCAGGAAGTGTTTTTTTCCGCACTCAGTACTGTCCAGAGTGCTGATAACTGCGCATCATCCCTGAACCTTTGTACGAAAGAGGGTGTACTAAATTTATTTTATTTTATTTTATTTGACTTTTGTTAACCTGGATAGTCCACTGGACCAGAAGAACCCATTTTCAGTGGAGGCCCAGGGAGGAAAACTCCATGGTACGAAAAAAAAAAATTTTGAATTGCAAATAAGATAAAAATAGCAATTGGTTTGTAGAATAAATTACATTCAATAACACAGGAGTAGAAGTACAAGTTTTAAACATCGCAGTTATCATAAGTTACTTTTTTATACAATCAGTATAAGCAGTTGCATGGCATATTTGTTTATAAGAGTTTTAAATACAGTGTGCTGTTATGTGTAGGTGAATAGGGGAAGAGGAGAAATTTTGGAGGCTTAGTGCAAGTACTTTTCCAGCATGAGGTAAAGTGGGAATGGAGGGAAATTCTAAAATTATGGTGGTTTTGAATAGATCTAATGATTAGAGGCAAGGCATTCCAATTTATAGCTATTGCTTGAGAAAGTAACTTGCCAGGAGGGATATTAGGTTTATGGACCTGTAGTAGTTTCTGATTCCCTGGTCTAAGGGGTCTATTCTGGTAGTAATAGTTGAATATAAAGCTTAGGGCAGGATAGTCTTGAGGTCTGAAGAGTATTTTATGAATAGTGGTTAACTGCAAGTAGGAAGGGTAGTTGGGTAGTTCTATCCAATTTGGTGAATGAAGAACTGTGCAGTGATGGGTGGAGTATTTGGAGTTAGATGCAAATTTGGCAATTTTGTTGAAGCAAGACTCAAGTTTGTGTATGGAGGAATTTTGTAATTTAGTCAGTCGTGGGGCACCATAGAAGAGAGAGGGTAGAAGGTATGTTGTGACTAGGATTATTCTTGTGGATGGACTTATGAAGTGATTTTGCCTATAGAGGGTACCCAGTTTAAATTGTGTTTTCTGGATATTGTGTTGTATATGAAGGTCAAATTTCATATGTTCATCAATAATGACTCCGAGAGAAGTTTTGTGTGAGTAACAACCTCTGTAAGTGATTTATCAATAGACAAAATTCAGAATTCGGATGTTTATGAGAGTTGACTTTTTAGGGGTGAAGAGTATGATTTTAGATTTTTTTTTTGGATTTTGGGCAAGGTGGTTGTTGTACATTCAGGTTTCAGTAGAGGAGGAGGAGTTTTGACTCTGAACAAGTCATTCAGTGATAGAGCTGGCAGAACAGATGATGGAGGAGTCATTTGCATACTGAACTATGGTACCTTGAGATAGGGATGAGCTGAAATTGTTAAATACTGAAAAGGATTGGTCCAAGTATAGAACCTTGGGGAACACTGACAATGTATTTAGGAAAGGAGAGATGGCATTCTGCTATCTAACAGCCTGTTATCTTTGATTCAAGTAACTGAAAAACCTATTGAGTGGGGCGGGGCAGACCAAGGTTCGAGAGCTGGGAGAGGAGAAGAGGGTGAGAGATGGTATCAAAGGCCTTGAATAGGTCCAGGAAAAGGGCTGAAACTATTTTACCATAGTCACGGGCTCTATTTACAGTGTCCATAAATCAGAGAAGGGTGGTTGTGGTACTATAGACAGGTCTAAAGCCGTGCTGTGATTGAGATAGTAAATGATTGTCCAAAAGGTAGTTGAGAAGTGACACATTTTTCAAGGATTTTGGAGACAGGGGAGAGGATGGCTATGGGATGAAAGTTATTGATATCTGTATTATTGCCACTTTTGTGGAGGGTCAGTATGAAGGCCTTTTTCCAGGTAATGGGAACTTAGGACTCTAGAAAGGATTTGTTTAGAAGAATGCTTATAGGGTATGATATACTGTCAGCAGCTATTTTAGGGTATTCTTTGGGAAGATTGTCAGGGGCATTGGAGCAAGTTTTTCATTTTAGTAATAGTCATTTTATGGATGATGTAGGAATGGGCTTTAGGGAGAAAGAAAAATGGATGTGTGTATTGGGTTCTTCAGAGGATTGGGTGTGTATTGGGGAGGAGGTACAAGTGGGTGATATAGGGGTAGGCATGCCGTGGCTTGTCTGGGAGAATTTTGCAGTGATGTTGGTTATGGAGTTTATGAAATAAGAGTTAAAACAGGAGGCTATATCTTCCATAGTTTTATCAGGATGTGGGCAGGGATTGTTTTTTTTTTTTTTTTGCTTGGGTTAAAAAGTGAGGTAATGGAGCTCCAGAATCTGTTTGGGTTCTTTTGGTGGTTAGACTGTAAGTTTTGGTAATATTCTTTTTTTATCTTTGACTAGTATTTTGCATGGTTGTGAAGTTCTTTAAATTTTTGTAGGTCAGTGATATTTTTGTGGGTATGTCATGACTTCCAAAAATTGTCTCTCGTACGCATGATAAGTCGAGTAGATTTGGATAGCCAAGGGACATGGTTATTTTTTATTCTCTGTAATCATAGAGATGCAAGGCTATTTTGAGTATTCATGAATGAATTATTGAAGTACTCAACAGCTTCATCTAGTGAGATGTTTTTTAGCGGGTGCCAGTAATTAGATTTTAGAATGTTGTTGAAGGTTATAGGGTTAAATGAAGACACGTTCCTTATGTGTTTATATTGATGCTGGTTGTGATTGGGAGGGGGTGCATGGATGATAAAAACTGGGAGATGGTCACCGAGTGTGTTTGGAAGTATTCCTGCTGAGGATATTTTGGGAGGATTTGAGACCAGAATCTAGTTCATAGGTTCATAGGTTCATACTAGGTTATCTGCCCAAGGGCATTTATAAGCCTAGCCCAGAGTTTTTGTGGCTTTCGCCACCCCTTTAGTTTGAAGAAAACTATGCCCATTATTTTGCTGTGCCTCTGTCAAGCAGAGACACTGAGGTAATCCCTGGGGTATATCTGCGATCTCCCATCCATTGGTCAAGATTTCTCTTGAACACGGCCAGCGAGGTGCTCTGCCTCACATGTATCGGGATTTTGTTCCACAGCATAGGGAGTCTTTGGGTGATGAATCTGTCCCTCCAGCACGTCCTATTAATAACCGTGTAAATGTTTAAGTCTCCCGCCCTTGTAGTTCTGAGGGATCTAGATTTTTTGAGGTGAAGCATGTTCATCAAATCTGGGTTTGACATGGCCTTGTATGTCAGGCACAGGTCACCTCTGAGCAAGCTGGCGACTGAGTAGAGCTGAAGTTCTTTCAGTCGGGCAGCATAAGACATATTTTTGAGACCCTTTATCCTTTTGGTGAGGAACTTTTGGGGCCTTTCCAGCTGCTGCAGGTGTCGGGTCAGATACATTCCGAATGGGGTATTGTACTCAATCATTGGTCTGATGAGTGATGAGTACAGGGGGACGATGACCTCCCTTGATCTAGATGTGAATCCCTTCATGATCAGGTGGGCAATGTAGAAGGTCTTCCTAACTACTTTAGCAACGTGAGTGTCAAACGAAAGGTTACTGTCAATCTGAGTCCCCAGATCCCTGATAACTTCTTCTGTGCTCAGTGGATTGCCACCTATATGGTAGCTAGGGGTAACCTTGTTTTTCCCGAAGGGTATGACTATGCATTTCTTTGCGTTTAACTTTAGGCCATGGCTCTGGCACCAGTTATCCATTTCTGTGAGACCCTTCTTTAGGATATCTGTGTCAGATGTGTTTTCGACTGTGGCGCCCAGTTTGCAGTCATCTGCAAACTTTGTCAGCCATAACCCTCCTGTGTTTGCTTGTACTTCAGAAAAGTAGATGCCGAACAAGAGTGGGCCCAGGACTGAGCCCTGTGGGACCCCACTTGTGACAGGCTTTGAGTCTGACATGGCGCCAGCAACTCTGACCCTGTGGGTTCTGTCACTCAACCAGTTTGCAACCCATCTTGTAATGTATGGGTTTACATTTAAGCTGATGAGTTTTTCAACGATACCTGAGTGGGGTATTGTGTCAAAAGCCTTTGCCAGGTTGAGGTAGGCTGTATGGACTGCCTTTCCCTCATCAATGGCCTTGGTGACTGTTTCGAAAAAGTCGACCAAGTTTAAAAGGCATGATCTGCCTTTGACAAAGCCAAACTGGGTTGGATCCAAAGTCTGCAAGTTCCCTATGTCTTTATTTATGAGTTCCATTATGATCCTCTCCATGGCTTTGCAGATCAGGCTTGTCAAGCTGATGGGACGGTAATTTCCAGGGTCGGTGGAGGCACCGCCTTTGTGAAAGATGGAACCAAATGCAACCATTTTCAGTCCCTTTGTTTGTTGTGGTAGGAGAGTGTAGAAGTTGAGTGAAGTGGAATAGATTAAAGTTTGAAGTAGATTGGCTGAAGTCAAGCCAGTTAATATTAACATCACCTAGTATGATAGTTTCGTTGTTGATACTGAAAGAAGTCCAGGCTAGAATATCCTCTAATATAGGTTTATTACCAGGGGGTAGATGGAGAGCTATGATGCAAAGTTTATTATTTTTGTTTATATTTAGGAAAGATATGTGAATTTCTGCATTTGAGAACTGTGGTATTGGGTTAGTAAAAGGAGCAAGCTTTAGTGACTTGGAGTAAAGAAGAGCGACCCCGTCTCCTTTTTTATGAGTCCTGTCTAGACGTGTTGTCTGAAAACCTGGTGGAAGAAATTTGGTGTCTTTGTCATGTTTTAAATGAAATTTTTAACTGTTTTCCTTGAGCAGAGTAACGTGATTGGTCAGCACTTCATGTTACGCAAACGAGGAAGGCAAAGTGAGCAGTTATTTATGGAATTAAACTTTGGCCCCAACATTTCAAATGTAGACAACAGCATGCACGTCTCACTAGGTGCCAGCAATTTCTTCCACAACATATCTTGTAAGACTGACACATACAACATTCACAACAAACAGATGTGTTTTGCAGTTAATCCCCAACAGGTCAGTTACTGTTTGTCCCTATTTGCACACAGTTTAGTAATGAGCACCAATGGACACTACTTCTTTCCAAGTTGAATTCCTGAAAAGCATGAGGTAATACTTTGCCATCATCTGTGTAAATCAGCTTTTCTGCGATTTGCTTTGTGAAGTGGTGTAAAGACTGTCTAACTCTGGTTACTGGGCTGTAATTGTCCAATGCATTCATTAAACCAAGAGAAAAAATGACGTGTGCTTGACCAATACTTTCTGATAGTCATGTGCGCCCTGCAGCGGTGTACTTGCAAATGATATATCAGGACTTGGGCTATTGTTAGAGTCCAGAATTACAGAGCATAAGTGCATTGTTACATTTGGTATGGGTTTATAGTGACAGTTGACATTGGTCATCCATGATCATATCACATTGATATTGTCAGTAACTTTTATTAATGTGGATATACCATCATCTGAATATGAAGACACACAACTCCATCATTGCACTACTGCTCTTTCCAAAGTGTGTGTGCATCATCTACATATCCTGAAAAACAGTTTCATGTCTGTCTCACTTCTGCAATATGACAGCTTCTTTCACCTAGCTTTCCAAAATGTATTTATATGTACTTTTGCAAAGTGTGCTCATACAGTCATATCAGAAGTCCTGACTTTGCAAACAAGTTTCATAACAGTATACGTTACCTGCAACACTATGATTATGTCATCCTCTGTAAAGTGCAGTCTAGCACTGGTAAACTCAGACTTCTGTGATGGTGTGAGCATTAAGTACTGTGTTCTCTAACTTGTGTAATTAAATAGGTAGGGGTTCAATCTCACAGCAGTCCATGAGTGTGTGTGTGTGTGTGTGTGTGTGTGTGTGTGTGTGTGTGTGTGTGTGTGTGTGTGTGTGTGTGTGGTAGTTTATTCGACTACCAGTCTAGAGACAATTTTACATCCGGATGTCAATCCACAGCTATGTCAGACATACCTGCCAACATGTTCTTCTCAGCATACACTAATGATCTCACCCATTTTAAAGTGCACTCTGACACTTTTAAAGTCAAGGTTGTTGCTGTCATCCACATGGGCTATGTTTAGGTGTGAATGTACTGCAGCCCTAAAACAGTGTATTCCAGTCTGGGATTTGCGATACTGTACTGATGCTCACTACTGCCATTTGGTTACATGTTCCTCCCATAACAGCTGTAGTAATATGCCTGCTGAGGACTGTTAACATTGGATGATGCCATGTATATTGTTGCCTTAGTAACGCATGTGTTCTTGTACTGCAGTACATCAACATTCTACACAGGTGTCATACAACCATCATAGTAACAAGTGCAGAGTGGCACAGTTGTGCATGTGTACACTAGCATGGCACAGGTGTGCATGTGTATACTCGCATGACATAGGTGTGCATGTGTATAACTAGCATGGCACAGGTGTGCATGTGTACACCTAGCATGGCACAGGTATGCATGCGTACACTTAGCATGGCACAGGTGTGCATGTGTATACCTAGCATGGCACAGTGGCACAGGTGTGCATGTGCATACCTAGCACACCACAGGATTGCATGTGTATACCTAGCACCTGGAAGTGTTATCTGATGTATAGTAATATTACATCATACTGATTACATGGGCACATACGCCTGGGTTCATCCACATGTTGTAATGCTGTTATACAGACAAACAGATGACATGTTGGAATTCACTTTCAACATTAGTGAATTTATTGTATGCACTATTGTGTTGTTGTTCACAGGTATTATACAGATGCTCCCCAGCAGGGTTGTGTGGCTCTCAGCGTTTGTGTCATTGACTGTTCTGCATGAGTTGCATCCACCTCATTTGTAATGTGTCAACATATGGTGTCAGGGCCGTCACCCATGCATTTCCCCTGATAAACATATAGGCATATGATGTACAATGGGTCTGTTTTAGACGTAATGTCTGCTTAATATTGTAGCTAGCCCTTTAAATATTCTATCTTGGTTGATTTAATATTTAGTTGATTGAGTTTAGGCTATATAAGCAATGTTTTAATGATTGACTTTTGACTCTGAAGAAATCCTGTCAAGCAGGATGAACACGTTCAGTCCGAATAAAGCATTTTAACTGCAGTTATTGTTGTATTTCTTGGGAGTCTTTATGGTCCTGGGGTCTGTATCTTTGCCTGTGTTTAGCTGTTCTGGTCATTTGTAGATGTCTTCAGAAAATGTATGTTAATGCAAACGTTATTGGAGCAACTAAATTTATGATAGCAGTATTTAAAAACCGGTTTCCAGTTGTAGGCATTTGTCCCATGTTGTTTTTGCCTTTGTCTGCAATTTTATAACAAATATGGCGAGAAATGTGTCGTAATAATATTACACTTTGCAAGATGTACATGACAGTGTGATCATCCTGAAATAAAATCACTTTGGCAAAATACATTGATTATACTTAAAACACACAGATAAATTGATATCTTCTGCTAGAATTGAGAATTAGAATATCCGCTACTGACTTGTTTGGAAACTGGTTGCAATAATATGTAATTACCGAGTTATTATAGGTCGGGAGATAGTATTCCAAATTCTGGAGATGTAGTTAGGGAAAAGGGAGTCACGAGCTTTGTTGTTTTATTTAAAGACTTGCAATAGTAGTTTGGAGGATCAAAGCATTTGATTGTTGGAATAGGGCAGACGCATTGATTGAGGGTGTTGGAATAGGGCAAAAGCACTGATTGAGGGTATTGGAATAGGGCAGAAGCATTGATTGAGGAGCAGGGATTTTTTCAGGTTGATGTACTAGTCTGCGAGCGAGGGTAAATTGAGTGAAAGTTAGTTAACAAGGTAGTTCTAACCAATTTAGTTGCCAAAGGGCAGAGCAGTGATGTGACCTATGAAAAGAGTTTTGTTATTTTATTATAGCAGATTTCAAGCCTAGCCTGATAACATTTATTAATATTAGGAAAGATAGAAGAGGCCTGTAGTAGGGTGGAGAGAAGATGGGTTTGGCTATTGCTTGTTTTGTATTATTCAGAAAAGACTTGATTCTGTATAATGAACCAACTTTAATATGCGTCTTCTTAGTGGGCTGAGAAAGTTGTATGCCAAATTTCAAGTTATTGTCACTTAGAATACGTAGCAATTCAGCTTGAGTAACAGCTGATATGGTGTTGCTTGAGGAACAGCTGATATGGTGTTGCTTGAGGAATGTATTTGGAAAGAGGTTGTGGCATCTTGTGATTTGCTGGGGTGAAGGACAGAAGTTTAGTTTTGGAAGCATTCAAAATCGGATGAGAATCTGATAGCCACGTTTTAATAACTAGGAAGGACTGTTGCGTAATGACAGTGAGTTGTTTTAGTGAAGGTGCGGCAGAGATAAGAGTAGTGTCATGGAGTAGATTTATGGAGTCTGTTGGTAAAATGGCAAAAAGTACAGGACCTAGGACAGAACCTTGAAGAACTCCCATATTGACTGGCTGTAGGGATGAAAGTTCTTGTTGCCATTTGATAGGCTGCTGTCTGCTAGAGAGATAATTGTGGAACCAAGCTTGGGAACAGTAGCTAAGGTTTAAGGTGGAAAGTTCATCCAGAAGTTCAAACAGTATCAAAAGCTTTGGCTAGATCCAAAAAGATGGAGGATACAGGTTTCCCATTATTTCTGTTGGTTTATGGTTTTGTAAAACTTAGGGGGGGGCAGTAAGTGGTACTGTGGTTAGGCCGGAAACCATGCTGTGAGTTAGATGATAGGCTATTGGATAACAGGTGGTTGAGAAGTTGCATGTGGATGCAGAGTGATAATGTAAGATACTTTCCAACTTACAGGGATATATTGTTCTGCGATAGAGTGGTTGATCAGAATACTGACAGGATAGGCTATGGCCTTGCCTGTTATTTTTGGAAATTCAGTGGGAAGGTTATCATCAGCAAGGGTTGTGGGTTTGTTTAGACAGTACATTTTTTTTATAGTGAGAGTTGGAATATGTTTAAAGGAGAAGGAGTTGCTGGTAGCACTGGAAGTATTTAAAATAGTTGGAGGTGTACTGTGGTTAGGTTTAGTCAGTGACTGAATAGAGTTTACAAAGAATGTGATGAATGAAATTGAGATACTGTTGCTTCTATTGAAGGAGGAAGGGGAGGGGGTCGATGAATTTCCGGGGTGAAGGAGTTTGTTTATTGCAGTCCAGAATTTGTTAGGATTATTATGTTGCATTTGTGTTTTCAGTGAAACAGGCTTTTTTATCTAGTTTGATTTGGGACTTGGCTTTATTTCTAAGTTATTTATATAGTTCTAGGTTAGCTTGATTTTTGGTCAAATGCCAGGTAGTCCAGGCTTTATATCTTTGTTTGAGAAGATTTGTAATGTCTTTTGTTAGCCGAGGTAGATAGTTAGGCTTTAATTTTATAGTTCTGCAAGAGCTAGCCTATTCAGCATATCCAGGAAGGTGGAATTGAAATATTGTACTGCAATATCAATAGAAAGGGTTTTGAGTGGTGTCCAATTGCAGAGCTGTAAGAGAGAAAGAAATGTTTGAGGACTGAAGTTCTTTTCGTTGCTAATTTGGTGGAAGAAGGTTTGACTAGGGGGGTTAAGATGTCTGAGTAGATGAGAAGATGATCACTAATACTATCAGGGAGACCACCTGTTTGGAAGGCTAGAGAAGGTTTGTTGGTGAGGATCCAATCTAGGATTGATTGCTTTTTGATTGATTTGTCAGTTCTTGTTGAGGTGTGGGGTAGCTATGAAAGGCCATGGAGGTTGATAAAATTAGTGGGATTAACAGAGTTGTAAGAGTACCAGTTGGTGTTAAAGTCGACCATTGTTATAGTTTCTTGTGAGAAGGTTGAAGATGTCCAGTTGTGTTATGATGGTTGCCAGGGGGGATATAAGTGGCAAGAATTGTTAGATTTTTGTTGTTGTTAATTTTAAGTTTGGTAAGTAGTAATTCAGCATTACTAAATTCAGGGTTGTTTGGTTCAACAAGTTCTAATTTTTAATTTTGTTTAAACATTATGGCTACACCACCACCACCACATTTATTTATTCTGTCATGATGATGTATATTGTAGCATGGAGGGAGAATTTCAGTGTCCTCAATTTCAGGTTTAAGCCAAGTTTCAGTAAGTATGGTGATATCTGGAGAATATTGGGAACGGCAGGCATGAAGTTCATGGACCTTATTTACTGTACTTCTTAAATTCATCCTGAGTAATAAGGGGTTAGAGCCTTTCAGGGAATTGGAGATACCAGAATAAGGAAGTGAGGTAGGGAAGTTAGGTAGCTGCTGATGACATGTGGGACAAGGGTTAGGGTGAATATCTCCACACAACTGTAGTGCTGAAGTGAGGCATAGTAGAGATTTACTGAGTTTATTTAGGAGTTTGTTGAACTTGAGAAGTGTTTCAGATTTAGTATGGAGGTGAATGCATTTGTATGGAAAATACTCTGAGTTTGTAACTGTGTGGAAGGAGCAAAAGTGCTGGATATTATTATGCTATAATGTTAGTTGATTCTGCTTTACCCTTCTCATTCTGCTTAATGTGTGCAGAAATAAATTTAAATGTATGATATGAGGAGATGAAGCCATTGTTATAGAACGTAAAGAAGACCTATGAAAAAGTATTGCAGGAAGAGAGAGAGAGAAAAAAATAGATGTGGATGTTAAGTTAGATAGATGTGAGTGATCGAATGAAGTAAAAAGAAATAGGAAGTAGGGGTAGTAGAGATGCAAGGTAGAGAGGAGAAAGAAGGGAGGGACAATAAGTATTCTGAGATAAGTAGAATAGCTAAGTGAATGTTGATATAGGGTCACAGACGTTTAGCAAGAAGGCAGGAAACAGGTGGTTCTATTATAATAAGAAGGAGTAGATCATGCTGGATGTGGGGAATGTGTACTGCAGTTTGATTGGTAGATTGTAGCTTGGAGGGTGTGGCTAGTTGGAGCTAAATGTAGGTGTAGTGGGGGTGGGTGAAGTTTGGGTGCTCGGAAGGGGAGGGGAGAGAGCCAAAATGCAGCGAGGGTGAATGGAGCGGGCAGAGATGAAATGGCAGAGAAGAGCAGAAAATAAGCAGTGCAGCTAGAAGAACTGGCAGGTAAATGCAGTGCTGTACTGTTGCAAGGAATTATGGGTAGAACTTGTATGTCACAGAGGGAAAAGATAAGGTAGAGAAACTCTAAATAAATTAAGAAAATAATAATATATAAAAAAAATTCTAATTGTGTACATTGCATTCAGTACACTTTTTTACTGTAATATTGCTGCTGTTCTTGCAGTATTTTTAACCCTAGTAGTCATTGTGGATGTCTGGCAAGCTCACCAAGGAGGAGCTCAAGTGCACTTGAATGGTTCATGTTTATGTGCATGATGTCATGGTGACAGCACTGTTACTGGCCACAGTCCCTTGCTTGTTCCTATAAGATGAGCAGCATGAATATGGAATTAGCTACTCATCTTGGTAACATGTAAACTCTGTGTCGGCTTCGTGTGAGGCAGGGATCAAAAATGCACCCTTGGGTGGCACAGCTATTTAAAATCCCTTCTTCTGAGTTGGCCTTATCTGTGATAACTTATGTAATTTTATAAGTACACCAGCCTATGGACTTAGTACTGAAGTTAAATTTATCCAGTTTAGTTAGGAGGATGAATTAACCGATTTGAATGCATGAGTCATGTTTTTAAATGCACCTGCTCTAAGATGTCTACAACTATTATTGTAAGTTATACCAATAGTTGTATATAAAGCTGTAAGGGTAAAGTATCCTTTGTGAAAGCTGTGTTGTACATTATAGATGAGGTCATATATATTTGTGTGGTAAAAATAGTTGTTTATAGAGCAAATTTCTAAATATCGTTGTGACTGGGCACAGATTAGTGATTGGCCTATAATCATGTAGATTAGCGGTGGGGAGTATGACTGGGCACAGATTAGTGATTGGCCTGTAATCATGTAGATTAGCAGGGGGGAGAATGACTGGGCACAAATTAGTGACTGGCCTGTAATCATGTAGATTAGCAGGGGGGTACACTTGTGGGAGGGGTTAGCTTGATGCCATACTTGAAGGAGTCTCACACAAGTTTTATTGCTAAAGATAGGACATATGTCTATGCCAGTAGTTTATTGATCACCGGAACAGTCCTTCCTAGAATCATGGGATGACATTTTCTAAAGTTCCCACCAGATTTATCATCTAGTTCAATAATCATATCTAGGTTCTCGTTTGATAGGATTTATTTAAAACAGAAAAGTAGGGTAATACTTGCAAGAGAGCACCGAGGGATTAGTACAATCATTGAATAGAAAAGGGCGAAGAATGACTCCAAATGTGTTTCTAGTCATTGGCTTGAGGTATTTTTAAGGTCAATGCAATGAAAGTCGATGGGTCTGTCATGTGGCTGTTTAGTCTGTTTGTTGACCTCTTTCCAGAAATCTTTAGAATAACATAGACATATCCTAAGTAGTTTGCTTTTGTGGAGTTGTTTGAGATTCTGCATTTCTTCACAATGTTTAGGAAGACCATTTTAAGGTGTAATTAAGCTGATGGCTTTTCCATGTCCTCCATATTGTGTCATTTTGTTTTGTTTAGGCTGTGATCTCAAGGGTTATTGGAAAAAGCAGTATCCTGTCTTAAAGTTAGCAGATTCACTAAGGGGGACCAGGCTGGTTGGGGCTGAGGTGAATTTCTTTGTATCCATATGCTGAACACATAATAAGCTGATACTTCTCATCTGTGTTATTAATGAAAGGGTATGATCCAGATATTCCCTCAGCTGTCAGTATTTTACAAGCTGTGTTGATAATATTTCTTGTTGTTGTTTTTGTTTACATTGTTTTACTCTTCCCCTGCCTTCATCAAACATTCTGCATTTTAAACAGTGAGTAGAAAAATATTCTGTACAAAATAGTTTACCTTGTGGCTTTGCCTGTTGTTTTATTTACTCTCACTAACTGCTATACACTGCGTGTGTTTATTACCTTTGTATTATTGTGCTAATGTTTCCAGGTTCTGGTGAAAAGAACCAGTGGTCCAGTTCACCTGTTCTGAATAGACAAAGGGAGGGAGGTTCTCTATATCCTTGGGTTGCATAATGTTTGAACAATTAATGGTTACTAAATAATGGTTTATACTGTATAAGTTCATTCTACCTGGTTTGATTTTATGTATGGATTTAGACCTGAGGAAGGTCACATTATCCTGAAAACCTTTTCATTTACTTTTTCAATAATATGTCATTTCTTGATTTGCAGCTTGCTGATTTGTTTTCATCACTATATGACAAAGGAGTTTTAATGGTGACAACTAGTCACCATCCCCACAAGAGGTGAAAACATACTTGATCTCATCATCACGAACATGGGATCACAATGTTCAACACCGGAAGTATACCCCTCACTGGTGAGATCAGCTCATAAACTAATCTCACTGGAGGTCCTCATCCCGCCCCCACCAGAGATAAAAAAGACCACAGTGAAGAACTTCTCAAAAGCCGACTTCACACTTCTAAAGACTAGTGTGGTCTCCTTTAAGGCCCCCGAGCCGGTGGAAAACATTACTCAAGCCGCTGAATCACTTACAAATGCCTTCTACCAGCACCTACAGGACTGCATGGATCAGGCAATCCCAAACAAAACAAAGACTCTTTGTACCAAAGGCAAGCGTCCAGTCTGGTGGACCCCAGCCATAAACAAGCTCTACAACAAAAGGAGGAAGCTACTACAAGATAGAGCAAAATCCTTAAAAGGTAAGACACCTTTGATCATTATAAGTAAAAAACTAAGAGCTCTCATAAAATCATCCAAGGCAAATTTTGAGAGAAAAATCGCTAAGGACTCAAAAAGACAATCATAAGGCCTTCTTTAGCTATGTTAGAAACCTGGGAGGAAACTCCCAGATATGCTCAGAATTAGTTCAAAATGATGTGAAAATTACTGAACCTACAGACATTGCCAACATACTGGCTGACAGGTTCAGTGCAAACTTCTCCCCAAAAGGAGAGATATCTATACCAGAGGATTGTAGCCCCCAAACATCTCTAGCCCAGGTGAGAACTGCTCTCTCAAGGCGAAAAACACAGCATCCATGGGACCGGATGGTGTCCCCAGCTGTGTGCTCCACGAACTCAATGAGGAATTAAACCCGCAGTTAGGACAGCTGTTTAATCTTAGCCTCACCTCAGGATACGTACCCAAGGAGTGGCGCACGGCAACTGTGGTCCCACTTCACAAAGGCGGTGCCTCCACCGACCCTGGAAATTACCATCCCATCAGCTTGACAAGCCTGATCTGCAAAGCTATGGAGAGGATCATAATGGAACTCATAAATAAAGACATAGGGAACTTGCAGACTTTGGATCCAACCCAGTTTGGTTTTGTCAAAGGCAGATCATGCCTTTTAAACTTGGTTGACTTTTTCGAAACAGTCACCAAGGCCATTGATGAGGGAAAGGCAGTCCATACAGCCTACATCGACCTGGCAAAGGCTTTCGACACAATACCCCACTCAGGTATCATTGAAAAACTCATCAGCTTAAATGTAAACCCATACATCACAAGATGGGTTGCAAACTGGCTAAGTGACAGAACCCACAGGGTCAGAGTTGCTGGCGCCATGTCAGACTCAAAGCTTGTCACAAGTGGTGTCCCACAGGGCTCAGTCCTGGGCCCACTCTTGTTCGACATCTACTTTTCTAAAGTACAAGCAAACACAGGAGGGTTATGGCTGACAAAGTTTGCAGATGACTGCAAACTGGGCGCCATAGTCGAGAACATATCTGACACAGATATCCTTCAGAAGGGTCTCACAGAAATGGATAACTGGTGCCAGAGCCATGGCCTAAAGTTAAACGCCAAGAAATGCATAGTCATACCCTTCGGGAAAAACAAGGTTACCCCTAGCTACCATATAGGTGGCAATCCACTGAGCACAGAAGAAGTTATCAGGGATCTGGGGACCCAGGTTGACAGTAACCTTTCGTTTGACACTCACGTTGCTAAAGTAGTTAGGAAGACCTTCTACATTGCCCACCTGATCATGAAGGGATTCACATCTAGATCAAGGGAGGTCATCATCCCTCTGTACTCATCACTCATTAGACCTATGATTGAGTACAATGCCCCATTCGGAATGTATCTGACCCGACACCTGCAGCAGCTGGAAAGGCCCCAAAAGTTCCTCACCAAAAGGATAAAGGGTCTCAAAAATATGGCTTATGCTGCCCGACTGAAAGAACTCCAGCTCTATTCAGTCACTTACCGCTTGCTCAGAGGTGACCTGTGCCTGACATACAAGGCCATGTCAAACCCAGATTTGATGAACATGCTTCACCTCAAAAAATCTAGATCCCTCAGAACTACAAGGGCGGGAGACTTAAACCTTGACACGGTTATTAATAGAACGTGCTGGAGGGACAGATTCATCACCCAGAGACTCCCTATGCTGTGGAACAAAATCCCGGTACATGTGAGGCAGAGCACCTCGCTGGCCTTGTTCAAGAGAAATCTTGACCCAATGGATGGGAGATCGCAGATATACCCCAGGGATTACCTCAGTGTCACTGCTTGACAGAGGCACAGCAAAATAATGGGCATAGTTTCCTTCAAACTAAAGGGGTGGCGAAAGCCACAAAACTCTGGGCTAGGCTTATAAATGCCCTTGGGCAGATAGCCTAGTATGAACCTATGAACCTAATAGCTTGATTGCCTGCTGGAATTCTGAGAACATCCTCAAAGGAAAACTGCACCATCTCCTACAGTTTAACTCTGCTCTTAGGTTGCTTTTCTCCCTGCAATATGTATTGTGCAGGTACCAGAAACCAACTTGTACTTCATAAAACTTTCATTGCCTTTCCTTAGAATCAAAAGAAGGGAAGAACTACCCACTTTTTTAAAAACTTAACTTCTCACATAATTTGCAGAAGAATTTGTCTCTTTCTGCATGACATACCACAGACACAGAGAAGTCTGTAGATTACCCCGTCAGGTACTGCTGATAATCTTAAACTGGTAATTAGTCCCGCTAATGTCAGGACCTCAGCAGCTGCTGTAAAAAAGACAGTGAGGTGTGAAACTGTTTTCCATTGTCTTCACTGCAGAGAGAAATAGAACCTATACTGATTCACTGCTGCTTCCAATGCCGCCATGCCTTTCATAGCAAAACAGAGTAATTAGATTAAAAGGTAGTTGTTACCTCTTTCTTTTGACAAATTTATATAAGCAGAATCACAGTATTGAAATACTAAGTTTGAAACTTTAAATATTTGTTGTTTATACCACATTGCATTTTAAAATGACTTAAATGTAGTATCAGAGATGTCGCTGACATTTAGAAAAAAGTCAGAAATTATTTTTTTCTTGTAATTCTAAAGTATCAACACATTTACAGAACTGTGGGGGAGGGACTGTCAATTCAACTTGGACTGCAAAGATACTGGAACAAAGGCCTGCAATTTAGCTATTTTTTTGGCTATAACTGTATAACTGCTTAGTATACTGTAAAACAAGCCCTTAGACACGCACACAAATGAGGGCCAGTCAAGAAATAAAATAACACCTGTTACAGAAGGTATACAAGATGACAGTGACTGACACTAATCCCATTCTATGTCAATGGCATGGGAATACACCACTACTTCCTTATGTCTATCATGACTCATATAAAGCAGACTTGAATTTGATTATTGGAAAGAGGCTTGACAAAAAATACGTTGAAGTGTTAAGTCCGTTTGACATATTTTTTTGCAAAAAACATGAAAATTCTATAAGAAGCAGACAGAGAGATTTTGAGGTGTTAAATAGCTTAGAAAACAAAAACAGAGTGAAAAAATAGATTTTTTTTAAATTCTAAGGTGGAGTTTCCGTTAATAAAATTCAGGATTCAGAGAATCCTAAAAGGCACATTTGTTAATGTGATGCTTATTGCTGTCTGTTTTCTGGTGTCTCTCCATCTCTCTCAATGTCTTAGAGCAAGAAATCTGGGCAAAGCCATAAGTAAAAGTGGGACAAATGCACAAAAATAGGGAAAAAAAATAAATATTGCTCTTACAAACTTAGAAAGTTGATTAAATAATAGGTTTTATGGTTGCATGAATTTTCTGAAGGGTATAAAGTCTGAAACTCAAATGTCTGACATTGTTTTCTAACTTAAATGTTTAATGTTTTGCCACAAATTTGCCAGAAAATCACAATTTTATGAAAAACTGACCAAAAAATATGAGGCAAAAATCTGGACATTCTGAGAAAATCTGTACAGTTGAGAGGCATGTCTCTCCCTTAAGAACTGTTTGCATTTTGATCTTTGTATTGAGCAAACAAATTACATTGCTGAATTTTAGATATCTAGAAAATTGGTTTAAATTTTCTAGTTATAATATCTTAACAGATTCACACGAGAAGTTTTTGTGACACTGGATTTCTACTTTCAGGGTTGGTTTTCTTGATATTTGGACATCTACTTTAAATATGCATTTGATCTGCTTTTTTTCTATTTATTATATGAGCTGCTTCTGTATTATAGTCCTGATAACAGTTACTCATTTTACCTAGGAAAATAAGTGGGAAGCGTAGATATTTTTATTCCATGAAGGGAATCCTTTGCAGTTGCTACAGTTGTCCCCATTCTTTGGTGCAGCATCTGACTGAAAGGTTACCCAGATTAAATAAAAAGTTAAAAAACAGACTGTAAAGGATGACTTGGACAAGGATATTATTTTGCACACATTATAAGTTAATTTGCAGCCTTGCATTATCACTAATGTGTGTGTCTTCCTGTCAGGAATAGGATGACAGATATTTGTTTTCTCTACCTCACTTCAGGTCCGTTAGGGTGATGGCACATTTTAAGGCCATGGTTTGTAGTCTCTTGATATTTAAACTACACTGTATTCTCTGCCTTACTTCAGGTCCGTTAGGGTGATGGCACATTTTAAGGCCATGGTTTGTAGTCTCTTGATATTTAAACTACACTGTATTCTCTGCCTTACTTCAGGTCCGTTAGGGTGATGGCACATTTTAAGGGCATAGTTTGTAGTCTCCTGTTATTTAAACTACACTGTATTTTTATTTGTGCCTGCTTTCTAAGTGTTACAATTGTTATAATTTGCATATGTATTTACATTGTACATTTAATTTGGTCTTTCTGCAGCTCTTTATAACTGCCCTCAAACCTTACATGCCCCACTTTGACCCATTTATTCCACTGCAGTGCTACGACGTGCCTTAGTGTGACCTTTCATCACATGGTTTAACTTTTTCAGAGGAAACAGCTTAACATAATGGATTCACTGTGCCAGAGAAGAAGGTTGACATCTGAGGGGCAAGCAATGGATACTGCAGTGGAAGACCTGTTATGAGTTCCCTGAAGATGACCAAACTTTGATGTCATGTATTATATTAGACTGTCATACATGAGATATTGTTACCCATTCCCTGAAGATGGCCAGACACTGTCTTGTATCATATTACACTCTCATGCATGTGATATTGTTGCGAATTCCATGAAGATGGCCAGACACGGTCTTGTATCATATCACACACTCGTGCATGGGATGTTGTTACAAGTTCCGTGTGTCCAGAGTGGTGAGGAAATCCTTTTATGTGGCACAACTTATAAGTAAAGGTATGCCATCCAGATCCAAGGAAATTGCAGTCCTGCTGTACTCAGCCCTCATTAGACCATTAATTGAGTACAATGTGCCATTTGGGATGTACTTGACTAGGCACTTACTTCAGCTGGCGTGACCTCACAGGTTCATAGGTATGTATTAGGCTAATGGCTCTGGAGCCTTTACAAGCCTAGCCCATAGAAGTGCCCCGGCATTGTGCCGCCCATCGCTTGTTCCCAGTGCCTCTATCAAGTAGAGCCACTGGATTGATCCCCGGGGTGAACTTCCTATTTCCCATCCACTCATCAAGATTTCTCTTGAAAAGGGCCAGTAAGGTGCTCTGCTTGACATGTATGGGAAGTCTGTTCCAGAGCAGGGGCAGTCTCTGGGTTATGAACCTGTCCTTCCAGCATGTTCTGTTGATTGTGGCAATGAAGTTGAGGTCTCGGGAGCATGTGGTGCAGAGGGATTGGGATTTCTTTAGATGTAGCATTTCTAACAGAGCTGGGTTGTAAGTCAAGCAGAGATCATCTCTTAGTAGACGATATGAGACAGAGGATCACTGGAGTTTTTAAGTATGTCTGTGTAGGACATGTGTTTAAGGCCTAGGATCCTCTTCATGAGGTACTTTTGTGGCCTTTCTAGCTGTTGCATGTGTCTAGTGAGGTACATGCCAAATGGGGCATTATATTCAATGATTGGTCCAATGAGAGAAGAGAGAAATGATGACCTCTTTCTTCCTGGATGCAAAACCCTTAGTAATGAGATGTGCCACACAGAAGGACTTTCTGACCACAGTGGTAATGTGGTGGTCGAAGGAGAGGTTGCTGTCAACCTGTGTCCCCAGGTCTCTTATAATGCCTTCAGTGTTCACTGGGCTACCATCAGTGTGGTAATTAGTGGGAACTGAGTTTTTCCCAAAGGGGATGATGACACATTTTCTGGCATTAAGCTTAAGGCCATAGTTTCAACACCACTCATTGGTCTCAGTGAGGACTTTCTGTAGGATGTCTACATCACTTGGGGAGTTAATAATGGTTCCCAGCTTGCAGTTGTCTGTGAACTTGGTCAGCCAGAGTCCCTCCGTGTTGACCTGGACTTCTGAGGAGTAGATGCCAGACAGGAGAGGACCCAGGACTGTTCCCTGTGGGACTCCACTCGTGACTAGTCGGCAGTCTGACTTGGAGTCCACTACTTTCACACTGTGGGTTCTATATGTGAGCCAATTTACAACCTACCTAACAATATAGGGGTTGATGCCTAGTTTGGTGAGTTTATCAATAATTCCAGAGTGAGGAATGGTATCAAAGGCCTTGGCCAGATAGAGGTAGGCTATATGAACTGCCTTACCTTCATCCACAGCTTTGGTGACTGACTCATAGAAGTCAACCAGATTGAGCAGGCATGATCTACCTTTCACAAAACCAAATTGCATGGGATCTAGAATTTGAAGATTCCCTATATCCTTGTTAATTAGGTCCAAGATGATGCGCTCCATAGCCTTACATGTCAGACTCATCAGGCTAATGGGGCAATAATTTCGAGGGTCTGTAGTCATTCCTCCTTTATGGAGAGGGATGACTGTAGCAGCGCACCATTCGGAAGGGACAAAGCCTAAGGTGAGGCTGTGAGTGAACAGGGCATACAGATGTGGTGCCAGTTCACTTTGTAATTCATGTGGAACACAGCCAGGGATATTGTCAGGTCCCATGAAAGCTGTAATCTTGGCCTTGGACAATGCAGCTTCAACCTGTGCTGCAGTAATCAGTAATGCTGGGTGCCTGGCATTCTTCCAGTATTGAGATTGGTCCTTTGGGGGGGAGAGAGGGGTAACATTGGCACTGAATCTGTCGGCCAGTATTTTGGCAATATCTATTGACTCTGTATAGGTGGTACCATTGTGCAGTAACTCAGAGCAAATCTGGGTATGGCTGTGGAGATTCTTGATATAACTATAGAAGGCTTTGTGGTTGTTTTTAGTGACTGCTGCAATTCTGCCTTCATAGCTGGCTTTAGAGGTTTTGATGAGGAATCACAACTTTTTATTGAGGCTGATAAGGGAATTTTTCCAATCTTGGGACTTCACCTTTTTCTGCAACAGTTTCTTCCGTCTGTTGTAGAGTTTATTAATGGCAAGGGACCACCAGATTGGCTTCCTTTTTTGGAGGAAAGTGTCTTGGTTCTGTTTGGTATGGCTAGTTCCATGCATTTATGTACATGTTTGTACAGTGCATTGATGTATGAATTGGCAGTCATGCATCTATTTTCCATTGGCATGGGTGCCATGAAGTCAGCCACCTCTGTTTTTAGGAGCTCAAAGTCATCTTTGGAGAAGTTTTCCATGGTGGTTACCTTTGCAGGGGGTGTGGGTGAGATGTGGATTTTCATGGTGATTAGTTTGTGGTCGGATCTAACCAGGGAGGAATTGACTATTGTTGTAGAGCAACAGTTGTCCATGTTAATAATAACCAGGTCAAGGATGTTGCTTCCTCTAGTGGGGGTAAGAATGAACTGGTCCAGGGCATTGGAACTGATGAATTCCAGGAAGCGTTGGGCCAGTGCATTGGGGCATGACTCGTTTTCCCAGTTGATGGAGGGGTAGTTGAAGTCACCTAGTATGAAAGTTTGGGGTTGGATCTTAATAGTTTCCAGGGTACTTAGGAATGTGGAGTGAGAGTCTTTTGACATGATTGGGGGCCTATAGCAGGCTACGACCTGAATCACCATCTTACCCAATGTTAGTTGTATCTTGAGTATCTCAGATACGTTATGCTGAGCTACTAGTCTGGAGGTGTGCATATTCTTTATGAATATGGAGACACCACCGCCTTAAGGTGTGGAATGAGTTATAGCCTGGTAGAGCAGGGGTACTTTCTGCTGCTTTAAACCAGGTCTCTGTTACAGTACAAATGTCGATGTTCTCCATTTTGAGGAGTGCTTTGAGCAAGTGCATCTTGAGATTTAGACTTCTAACGTTGAGCAGCATGACCATCAGATTGCATTTATTTAAGCTGTTATAGTGGTAATTTGGTCTTTGGAACACCACCTAAAAAGGCACTATAGAGGTGGCAAGAGCCTTAGCTAGTACCTGGAAACCCAGGTGACAGATGCAGGCCATCTCTGGAAATGCATCAAGGTCTGTCAATCATGTCATCCCAAGCAGACAGGTACTGGATCCCCTTAGAATGACACCAAAAACTTAGCCAATTGTTGAAGTCAATCATTTTCTGTTTGTACTGCGGTATCATTCTGGGTGATGGTAGGATGCTGCTCAGGGTTAGGATCATACCTGACTGGGCATGTCTCTTTCCATGTAGTCCAGGGAGGTGCGTCTCAGGTCATTCACACCCACATGGACAGTGACAGAGGCATACTTGTACTGGTTGTGGAGTGACGTTAGTGCATGTGTTATGTGTCGAATTCTGGCACCTGATAGACAGCTGACTGTTACTATCTCCTTATTCAACCTTGTGAGTTGGACATCAGTGTGCCTCACTATTGAGTCACCTATGATTATTGTATTGGGCAAGATGTTTTGCATTAGGGGCTCAGGTTGAGGGGCACACTGTGTAGGTGAGCTATGTGTCTTGTGGTTTGTGCTGTGTTGTGGTCGAGTGCGTTTCTGCCTTGGAGGTTCCTCACAAAGAAAATCCAGGGTGTAAACAACATGAAATATGTGGATAATCGAATAAAATCCCTGTACCTTTACTCTGTCTTGTATTGACTATTAAGGGGTTACTTATGCCTGACCTACAAGGCACCACAAATCCATCCCTGATGGAGCTGCTGCACATCTATAAGTCAAGCAGCATGAGGGTCACCTGATCTAAGGATCAAAACTTAGTCAGCGACTCAAGCAAACATGGTGGGGGAGGCAGATATGCATTTTGGAGATTGCACCCCCCCCCCACCTTGGAACAGGCTTCCCGTTCACATTAAGCAGAGCCCTTCCCTGGCCCTCTTCAAATGCATTTTCAATCAGTGGATGGGGAACTGCGAATTCACACCTTGGGTAATTCTTATGTTCTTTATGGACAGGGCAGCCAGTCTGTAAGATATTCAAAGCACAGGCACAAATTTATGCCATCCTCTTGCTCCTAGGGGAAACACTTATTTTCAGTGCCTATTCCTGGGAGAAAAAAAAGTTGATTTGTTGCCATGAGAATGTTGTAAGGTAGGGAGCCCCCATCAATAAAGTTGCTATTTAGGCTTTCAATCCTTTCTCCTCACCCCTTCCTTCCACAGTCACCCCTCCGATTTTCAATATAATTTCATGACTGATGAGACTCTAAAGACTTTTGTCCCTTTTCTGCAAACTACATGCATGTTTTCTTGTTGCATAAATATCGCTTTGGTGTATTTTGCAATGGAACCACTACCTTTTGTCCTGTGATATGGTATGATTCACCACTAATATTCTGGAAGGTCTTTTGGGTGATTTGGAAGGAGACATTTCAGAAGAATGTGGGTGAATTTTTTTCCTGAAATAGAGAGTAAAACAGTGCTTTGACAGTCTCTATACACCGCATGTCTCCTTTCATAGAAGACACTGTCAGATATTGGCATTTTCATATCTTCTGGAACCTACTAGCTGTTCAAAGTTTTGAGTGGTTTGTGGAGTTTCAGTACCAGTTCACCATCCCCAGCCTTAAGAACTTCAGCTGGTATGATGGCGAGTTCATTCTTGGTCTCCATATTGTGCTTCCCTGATGAAAACACTTTCAAAGTATTCAGGAACAAATTTGATAGCTGCATTTGTCATCAGTGTTGTGATTTACAGATAATTCAAAGTGTTTCATCTTGTTCTAGAATGGATTTTTAAACAGTTTTACTGAATTACCATTTGTGACATAGGCAAACTTGCATTTGTATAAATGAAAACAAATCATATTAACATATTCACAGTACATCACACATATTATGGTAACTGATCCAGCATTATTGGTCCGTTCCTGTCTTCCCTTAAGCCTCATTCTTCTTCCAAAACATTTTCTCTATGTATTGTTCCTACAATTCCCATTTTTCATATTTAATTTGTTCTACCTTTTTCTAAAGATCATACTTACGGTTTGTTTCCATTTTCTAGTAATTGTTTTTTTTTTTGGCAGCCACCAGAATCAAACTTAAGGTCTTACTGTCTAGGCACTCCAGATCCTATATCCCAGCTCAAAAAATCATTTCCTTAGTTAAACTTGTGCTCACCATGTATTCCTATCGAAATACTCTGTAGACAACTTTTAAAGTCTGCCAACTCATTACACTCCGAAACCATATGTTCCTAGTTACCACTTCCTTCCCCATCACAACTCTAGCATTTGCCATCTAGCTGAGGAAAACTTCTTTGGACTCTGCTTTGGGTATAATAAAAACATTGCAAACACTTACAAAGAAAAATCCTAAATCTTCTGGACTTTTTTGCATACTTGGGAGACATACACGTCTTCTTTTTGTTTCTTTCTGAATTGCTTATCTAATCTCTCTTCCAAATTTTCTAACCCCCTCTGATTGATTCCTATAGTTATCATTGCAATATTTTAAATGCCCTGCTAATTATTACTTTAACAGCAGCTTCTGTTTTTGATTTAAATAAAAACTCTACCAGTGCTGACCTTTCACTTAGGAATCTCCTAACCCTTTCTCTTTGCTGCTACTTCGATATCAATCCCTGATAGGGAAACTAGCCTGCAGGCCAAATGTCTTCCTGGCCTGTTCCCATTGTATTACATTTCCATTTCTAATTAGTTGTTCCCAATACACTGGTTCCTTTGCCAGCTTCCTTCATTAAATTACAGCCGTCTCGTGCCTATTCCCTGTTCCCGTTCATCCTTATTGGAAGAATCTCCATTTTTAGTTCCTGTGTTGGCTTAGTTCTTAGAATATTTTCTGCTACTTTATGAATATAATATTTCTTGTTTTTCTTATTGGCTTTCTAATACTATTATAAGAATGGACCTCATTCCTAAGTCAAAGTACGATTAAAGTTCATGAAATTAGTATTGTTTCAATCTTTGATGTCAGCCAAAAGTGCACTTCGCAGCACCCACAATGTGCCCAGTAATGACTCCTTCTGCAGTTCGTATGGAGTTACATGAATTGGTAACATACCTAAATACAATTGTAAATTCTTTTTTATAAGACCCCATTGCTCCTACTACTATTGGAACTGTCTGGGTATACTTCTTCCACATGGCTCTCATTTCTGCCTGCAGATCCTGATATTTTATCATTTTATCTCTCTCTCTCTCTACGTATGACACTGTAGTTACTGGGTGTGGCAATTTCAGTGATCAATGCTACTCTTGGCTTCTTTTCATGGACCACTATGTCTGGTTTTCTAGCATTTGTCTTTTGAACTGTTGGTAATGGATGATCCCATGTGATTTAGACTTTATAATTTTCTATGATACTTTGTGGCTCATTTTTCCAGTGTTTTTCAGCCACTTCAATACCATAACGTTTGCACAATCCCCAGTGCAGCAGTCTCACCACATTATTATGCCTTTCGGTATACAGACCATAATGTTTGCACAATCCCCAGTGCAGCAGTCTTGCCACATTATTATGGCTTTAAGTATACAGTCCTTCTGCCATTAATTATATTCTGTAGGACTTTCCAGTGTTTTTCAGTCACTTCAGTACCATAATGTTTGCGCAATCTCCAGTGCAGCAGTCTCGCCACATTATTATGCCTTTCGGTATACAGACCATAATATTCAGACAATCCCCAGTGCAGCAGTCTCGCCACATTATTATGCCTTTCATTATACAGACCATAATGTTTGCACAATCCCCAGTGCAGCAGTCTTACCACATTATTATGCCTTTCGGTACACAGACCATAATGTTTGCACAATCCCCAGTGCAGCAGTCTCGCCACATTATTATGCCTTTCAGTATACAGACCATAATGTTTGCACAATCCCCAGTGCAGCAGTCTCGCCACATTATTATGCCTTTCAGTATCCAGACCATAATGTTTGCACAATTCCCAGTGCAGCAGTCTCGTCACATTATTATGCCTTTCGGTATACAGTCATCCTGTCATTAATAATATTCTGTACGACTCTTATCCTCTTCAACGATCTGCATCAAAAATGCCACTTTCTCCTTGTTTCTTGAATTCCCCCCTGCTTTATCATTTCCCCTTTCCACCTTGAATTGTAGCTTTCTGCTTGTGTTGTGTGTAAGAGCCTTAACTGTGTAGCTATCACATATCCCTTCAAATCAGGTAATCCTAAACCTCCTTGTCCTATTGGAAGGATCAACTTATCCCACTTGACTCTTGCCCGGTTCCCTTCCAAGATCAAATCCTTCAACTCTTTATTTAACTTTATTAATTACTATCCATGAATTCTCTGGTTGACAAAAATATATGCCTGATCTGGGTATAAAACTAGGGACAATAAAACATTTTACTGCTTCTATCTTGCTATCCATATCCATAGACAATAGCTTCCAGTTTCTCAGTTTTTGTATTGTCTTTTAATTTCTTCTCACATATCCTTAGCTGCCAAAATGAATCCTTTTTAACCTACACTTCTAAATACTTCATTTTATCATGCCTCCAAAAATATGGGTATTGCTGAACCAGTTCATGTGTGGGTACATCATTTACTACTACAGCCTTTGTTTTATCTTCATACCCCCCAAAAAAAACCATGGAAACATCTTGGAATGTTCCACAACACTGAGATTTCCTTTTCTGTTTTTATCAGGTACACAGTAATATAGTCTGCAAATAAAGACAGCTTTTCTTGATTACCATACCAATTATTTATTTGAATTTCTGAGTCGAATGGTTCTAAATATAACACAAATAACAAAGGGGAAAGAAGACACCCTTGCCTGGTTCCTCTGTCAGACACAACTTGTCAGAGAGGAACCCTCCCGCTTTGATGTTTGCTCCAATCCATCATATATCCTCTTAAGTAGCCTTATTATTGTATCAGAGAATGCAAATGCTTCCATTGCCTTACTTATAATAGCCCAACTCACTCTGAAAAATGCTTTCTGTGCATCAAGACCCACTAACAGCAGTGTCTTTTATTACATTCTGCATCCCTCTGGATCATCATTGTTCTATTAATGTTGTCAAATGTTTGCCTCCCCTCTACAAAACCACACTGATCCATATCCATCAATTTTGGCAGCACTTTTGCTGTTCTTTTCATGTGTATAATGGCTAACACTTTATAATCATGGTTTAAAATTGAATGGATCTGTATGAAGCCGGATCTAATGGGTATTTACTGCCTTTTGGTTTTAAAGCCTCCACTTCTTTTTCCTGAGTTGTTGGTGCTTCCCCTCCATTGAAGATGCTGTTAAAACCTTGCAGATCTGTATCACTTTCTTCCTTCTAGCTTCAAAACTTCTACCAGAATAGCATCTATTCATGGAGACTTTCCTGCAGACGAGTTACACATCGCAGTTTTTTATCTTATCTTATCTCCTCCTATCGTAACTGTTAGTTGTTGAGCCTCATCTTCCTCTAACCTTGACATATTTAAATCTTTGATAAATATTTACATTTATTTGTGCTTGTTCATGATTTCCATATTTTTCTGCTTTATACAAACTTTCATAAAATTTCTGAAATATCTCTGATACCTCTACAAGATCTCTGGTTATTTTTCAGGTTATAGGCTCCCTAAGTTTGGTAGCAACCTTTCCACTTTCTGTTATTTAAGTCATTGTGCTAAAAGTTTCTGTACTCTGGAGTTGTTATCAAAACAGATTCTTAACATCAGTCTTTCTAAAGTCAGGAATATTATCCACGTAGTCCTTTATTTTTCGTTTAGCACTCTGCAGTTGAGCCTCTTCTTGTTGTGCGAGATCCCCCATTATGCTACAATACTTTAACCTTTGTCCGCCCTTCTAAATAATTCTTGTTACTTCTTAACTATATTTCTTTTTTTTACTTCTACACTCTTTTTAAACTCTACTTTCATTTTATTCAACTGACTAGGTATAAATTCTGAATTACTTTTTATATTTCCTAATAACTCCCAAATAATTTCCACTACCCATTCCTTACATTCTTCTGTTTTTAATGGGTAGGTGGGGAAGCATCAGTGTCTCATTTTTCCTTCATTATCCTGAATTTTTATTTAGTTGTTATTGGTGAATGAACTGACATAGTTATTGGGATGTGTGTGTCAATGCTTTCAATTAGATGCACATGTTCATGTAAATGTATAATTTCTGTCTAGTCTAGCCCAGTTATTGTACTTTGAGGAATAATATGCAAATTCTCTCCAAGTTCCTACTACTGAATTCACATCTTCCATAACAAATATTTTTATATATTTCTCCAGACATCTACCCTCGTTTGTTACAGTTTCCCTTCTAGGTCTCCAGATGCATCTTCACTGTTGCAAATCAAATTCCAGTCCCCACTTATAAGTTATATTCCCTGTTGAAAGCCAATTATTTATATATAAAAAAGAGAAGTTATGGGTGGATTATAAATATATCGCAGTGTAATCTCCTTCCCCTGCCACTACCCCCTTACTACCACAAATCTACCATTATTATATTTTTTTACTCTTCTATTACTATTGGAACTGCTATAGCAATTAATATAAGAACACCCCTTTTTCTTTGTCCCTGATATTCTGCTGAATAGCCATCTTGAAATCTGTCCTTTATCAAATTCACGTGCTCATTCCTTTCCAAATATGTCCCCTGCAGCATTGCTATTTGCACTGTGCATTGGTTAATATAATTCACTGTTCTTTCCTTTTTGTCTAGACCTGTGAGACCATTCACATTCCATGATTATATTGAAAGTGTCATTGTTATGATAACACAATATTATTCCAACCTATTATGCATGACAGCTTTTTAAATGTCTGTTTCTAGCTTTTGTGATACACGTGCTCACTAGTGTTTGGATGGTTAAACTTTTATACAGTTGTTTCTTGTTATCTCCATTTGCACCTATGTTACATTTAACAAGACTTTTTGTTTTAATGAAAATTGTCAAACAAAACACCCCCCAGAACCTGCTAACTTAATACAAACACACAAAACTATGTCAGTCTTGAAATAATGAAGTTTGACCATCAAAATGGGGACAATTGTCCTAAACAGACAGCTGCAGACACAAACGTCATCTAACCTAAAGTTAAGGTGCTAAGATCCATGTTACTTCCTGTGCTCCTATTTAGAATAACTGCTGACTGTTCTTTTTTAGCCCTATTCCCTCCCAGATGTGAAAAACAATTTACATGCCTTCAGAAAACATTAACTTTTAGACTTTAAGAAAACAGTATACTAGCTTTTTATTGCCCTATTATAAACTTATCTTCATGGAAACATAAAAAATGTAACCCCCAGATGCAGAGTTCTAAAGACATGTTGTACATCTATTGCTTAAAGGAAAACTTTTCATTACATTCAGCATTCTGTTATTTACTTGTTTCTATTTACAACATGTTATTAGATTAAGGCAAGGGTCTTAATCCAGACATTCACCTGTGCAAAAGTAAGGGAAAACATAGCAGCTCTACACATATTCATCTTTATCTACCTGTACACCCCAACAACCCAAATCTACAGCCTATTAAATTAAAGATGCTTTTGTCCAGCCTACATTTTTTAATATGAAAAATGAGCTAAAGAAAAAAAGGCATATGTTTACTTTAATATCTTTATTACATATATCTGAAAATTATTATATGACATGTAATTTATATCATGAAAGTTTTATACTACTGTTAATAGAAATTGTTTTATTTACAGTTGCCTTTTTCCTACCTCCTCCCTGCCCTCAGTGAGTCAATTCTTAACACTTATACAGCCATATTTCACAAATGAGATTGATACTTTGTAATTTCACATTTATTTACTAATTCTGTGTTGCTGGTCGCATCTATATTACCTGATCAAACATTTAGGTTAGCAAATAACTAAATGTTGACCTGGTAATATCGAAAAATTAAAACAGTGAATGGCTGATTTAATGTAGGGAATGAATTCCCTCGGCCACAAAAAAAATGTATACCAAAATGAAGTGGGAGGCTTTGCCCGCACATACCCCCTAACTAAATATACCAACTCCGAGATCACTCTACAGTGGGGAAAGGGGCAAAATCTGCATAACGGCCAAGGGAATTCTTTCCCTGTGTTAAATCGACCGTTTGTTTTTTTGCTTTCGCTGTTACCAGATCGACATTTAGGTATTCGCTAACCTAAACATTCAGTCAGGTAATAGGAACCTTTGCTGGTCTTCTTACTGTTCACCTGCATCTCCCAGGTACTCCATAATCTTCTGGTCACCTCCTGTGCTTTTCTCTGTCCCTTAAGCATTTTCCTTTAGAACACTGGGAAAGGTTTCACTGATAAAGTCTATCAACTTTATTATCACAAGCATGGGAAGCAGAATCCCCTTCTACTTGATGGCTCACTTTTTGTTAGACACACTTTTTTTGTATTTCCTTCTTATCCTGTTCTGCATCAAAAAGTGACTTTGATCCTCCAGGAAAAAAATATGCTGAAGGCAGCTGGATATAGTAGCTTGAATCTTACACTTGCCCCTCGATATTCCCTGTTTGCTGGATTAAGCTTGCTTTTCTCCTGCCTGGTATGCAGTGAATAATCATTTTCCACAAACACTCTACTGTCTCCAACTTTTAATACTTTGCCCTTCTGCCACAGTTTTGTAAGGATCCAACTATTTTGCAGGTATGATTGCATCTTTACTACTACAGGTCTTGGCTGCTTTCTCATGGCTTGGTTTGGAGCATACACACATGATGTTCCCTTTCAATTAACAAATCCTGCTGTGGAGTACCAGTCCAGGTGGTTATTTGTGCCTTTATAAAATTAATATGGCTTATTCCTTCCAGTTTCTCTGCTACTGCAAAAAACATTAGGTTGCCCCATGAGTTCTGTCCTCTAATTCTACCATTTTTGATGAAACATCTCTTCTTTAGCAGCCTCCTATTCAAACTGCATTTTCTTCATTTTTGACTTCTGATTTTTGCAGTTTTTCTCAGTTCATCTGAAAATCTGTGTAAACTTCTTCGATTTGTCCAGCCTTTTGTTATTTGAGTTGATATATTCCTTCAATGTTTTGTTTATTGTAGTTAGCTCTGTGCACATATATTTTTTCCTCTAAATTGCTGGAAGCCATGTTCTGTATCAAAGCTGGAGCCTGAACTGTTTTTTTGCTGAACAGTTGCATTATTCTTCCCAGTCAGTGTTTTCTCTCTACCTTTTCTGATTGATTTTCTTAGTTTCTTCTTTGTGGGCTTGCTGGCATACAGGCAGTGTACTTACTAGCCTGTAACTGAATTTACTAAAAGTGAAAGATGTTTCTGTCCCTTATCTCTCATTCTTTTTTCACACAGAGAGAGCTGAAGTTAAGCTACTGATCAGTGTGCAACTATCTTGAAAAGCCAGTGGAATGGATTATTTTCCCTTAAACAGTATCATGTTGTTTTCAGAAATTTCAAAGGGGTTTGTAATCATGATATCTGGAGTACAAGTGCTATTTGTAACCTAAAAAAAGCTCCATACTTTGAACTTGTCACTGTGTAGCTGACTCTTCTTAGTGTAGTCCTAGTTTGACATTTCATTCTGTCTTGCACTATTCTGATGGATCATATTTGTGTATGTTTATATGTGTGCATATAACTGGCAGTCTGTCTGTTGACGGAGTGAAATGTTTGGGAAATTCACTGAAAACACTTTTTGTTGAGTCAAAAAATCTAAATAGGGATACCACTGTCTAATGGCAGTTGGAAAACTCCAAAAACCACCAAAAAACAACAGTGATTTATTTAGTATTTTATTTACAGCTTGGCACTTTGTGTCTTGAAGCAACAGGATTTTTCAGAGTAAAATAGCTAATATACAACCAAGTTATGTGTCTAAATTAACATGGGAGGTGACAAGTCATATGATATCTCTAAACAATTAAATATTTAAAATATCTAAATTTAATTACATTTTAACACCACATAAAATAAAGATGCATATTTTTAAAAACCTTTTCCTTTAAGGGTTTCTCTTAAAAAAAAAAAAAAAAAAAAAATATATATATATATATATATATATTGTATCATTTAGTCCTAGATTGTTATTGGCTTGCAGTCTCACCTGCCTTAAGATCTCCTTTGATTCACTTCTGTTCTTGTAATAACCGTGTCTTAAATCGTGGGCTACTTGTTTCAAATTTTAAAAATAAAATATGGATACTTGAAATATTATGCTCGTATAAAATATTTTAACCTTAATGTCATAATACTGTTCTTGAGTGGCTTTAGAATACTTTCTAGGAGTCATACCTACATAATAAGAAGGACAAGTGGAACAAAATGCAGTACAAACTAACGTTTCAGTGTACAGGCAGAGATCAGTTGTAGGATCCTCCTTCTGAATGGAGGATGCCACCTGTAAAATATGCTGTCCCTGTGCCATTAGAGGTCACAAGGGTCTGCTACTATTCTTTGCTGATTTTCAGTATCTTGGTCTTTGTATAGAATTGCCAGGTTGTTGTGAAAGCATTTCTGTAATATAATCACTATTTGTTGCAAAGTACAATAAGGTGGTGGGTGCCCCAGTGGGTCAAAGAATGGCATTCTCAGGACAAAGCAAAAGATTCTCCAGTTATGTTCTCTGCCCCTTCTTTGTGGGAGTTTGTATGTCCTCCCTGTGTTCATCTGGATTTTTGATCAATAATCTGGTTTCTGCCCACTTCCTTGAGGCATTCAGTAGGTGGTTTGGCAGCTATAAATTGTGTGTGTGTGTGTGTGTGTGTGTGTGTGTGTGTGTGTGAGAGATATGGAAGAAAAACCTGCAATCTACTTGTATGTGAATTGGCAGCAATTGATGGATGGAAAACAATCTCACACCTTCCCTACATGTGAAATTCATTAATATTACACATTTTCATAACGCTAATTATGTTCAGTATAGGTGTGGCAGGTGCAGGCTATCTGAAGGAGTCTGGGACTCTGTGTAAAACTTAACTTAGCAAGGACTGATTCTCCTTAGTTTTTCCTCTCTGTGCTGGCCATGAATTTGGGAATTCAGAGACATTCAGTGTTGATAAGGCTCATGTACATATATTTATACACACACACACACACACACACACACACACACACACACACACACACACACACACACACACACACACATGGCATGCTCATTTTTATGGATATGCCAGTTAGGTGTTTCCATCCATGTCAGATCATGCAATGCCACCCACAATGGAAGGTGTTTATGTATAGTAAGGCAGGCAGCTGGTCTTGTGAACAATATTGCATGTTGCTGGAGGCAAGTGTAAACTGGTGGCTTTTTATGCATGCATATTCCTGGTTAGCTACTCGTTGAGGACAATATCTTTTTTGCAGCCGCTGTGCAAATTGTCGTCATATGTTAACCTGCTTAATCGTATACCTGCAGCTGAATAACCTATGTTTACACCCAAAAGTATTTGATTTATTTCCTTGAGATTGTTTATGGGGCAGAGGGATAAGCCAGACAAAGGTGTTTATCGCTCGGCCTGAGTGTTATTACTGCATGAGTAACACATACAGTTTCAATCAATGATAGAGCACATTGCCAAACATATATTATGTACAAGTAATTATCTCCATTATATCTGAAAGTGGTATCGAAATGATGCATATTTATTGATTGACTGCTTTTGTTTACTGGGAAAGTCTGACTGGGTACAGGACCCATTCTCAACAGTGGTCTGGGGAGAAACATTTTGACCACAAAATAGTCTCCTTTGTATAAGTATAAATAAAACCTGGCTCACAGCTAAATCTGGAGTATGCAGGAACTACTCTAAGGCTAACCTCCTGCTATTAAGTGATAATCTGGTAAAATTTCAAGCCCCCCCCCCATAAAACCGGAGAACACTGTTGCCTATGCAGAACTGTTCACAGAAACCCTGTACAAGCATGTTAATAGCTGCATAGATGCAACTGTACCCACCAGGAAGAAGTACAGAACTAACTCAAAAAGCAAGCCCCCCTGGTGGAATCACAAAATCAATAGGCCGTATAACAGAAGGAAGAGAATCATGGCTACAATTAGGAGGTGCAGCACTCAGCAGGTTAAAAGCACCCTCATCAAACTAAATAAACAACTTGAAGGACAAATAAAGTCTACCAAAGCCAATTTTGAGGTAAGTTTGGTTACCCAGGCCAAAGACAGCCACAAAGCATCCTTCAGCTATTTTCGCAACCTCAAAGGCAATACACAATTGTGTGCAGAGCTCATTGTAAATGGAGCCACGTATACTGAGCCAGAAAATATAGCAAACCTCCTGGCTAATAAATTCAGCTCTGACTTTACCCCTCTCTCCCCCTCAACCTTGCCTCAGGAAATACCATCAAATATTAACTCCCTCTACTATCACTAGGGAATGTGTCCTTAATGCTCTCTCTAAGACCAAGAACACTACATCAGTGGGCCCAGACAATATCCCAGGATGCCTTCTAAATAGCATGAAACATGACCTATCAGGGCATCTGGAATTACTATTTAACTATAGCTTCCAAACAGGCATTGTGCCTGAAAAATTATATGGCTCTAGACACTCAGCTGGCTCGCCATTGAAAAAATATTTAGATCTGCTTACTGCTTCTTACTGCTTGCTCTTGCTGTGGGATTTGAAGTCTTCTTAAGACACTTAGTCTTGCTGGCTGGATTCTGCTAAAATTCAAAGTCTGGTTATATTTGCATTCACAGTCTGTTGCATACAGAAACTTGCAGAATATACACTGATGAGAGAACATACTTTGCAGCACCTGTCTTTAAGAGCAGTAACCAATAACTTTTATAATAAACCAAACTGGACAAACGTTGCAGCTTAAAGTACTGTTCCAACTTTACTTCTCATATAGTACAGATGATATGAGAGATACAACTTTTACCTCAGGACTTGTGTCCCTACCATACCTCTAACATAACTAGATTAATATTTTAGTTAAACACACACACACTCTTGGTTTTGGAAAGATACTGGCTTGATGACGCAAATGCTAACACATCTGTTCTTGTGCAAATGCTGATAAGTAAACTGTCTTCAAGGAAACACCTTGTGGATTAGAAAAGCACATTTTTAAACTTTCTTAGAAAAGCATGTCCTGTTGTCCAGTGAAAGGAGATTACATTCTTGTTATGTCTGTAAGAAGTTCAGCTTTCTTGATGTGTGTGTAATACACTTATAAGCAAGTTCCTTATTTTTTTAAGCCACAGTCATTTAGTATGGTTGCTGATCACATATTACTAAACTCTGTTTCTGCATTTAAGCAAGCTTTTTCTTTCAGCATATTTAGAACAGAATTAATTTCAACCTTAAATTCATAATATCTAACAGTGCCTCATGAATGGAGAACAGCAACAGTCATCCTTCTGCACAAAGGTGGGCCATCTACAGACCCAACACATAAGTCTCACTAGTCTTATATGTAAAGCTATGGAAAGAATCATCATGGAAATGATCAATAGAGACCTCCAGACACTGGACCCAACTCAGTGTGGTGGACTTCTTTGAGAAGGTAACCAAAACAATGAAGGAGGGAAAATGGTTCACACTGTTTACCTTGACCTGGCCAAGGCATTTGACACAATACCCAACTCAGGCATTGTTGATAAACTCAAGAGGTTATGTACAAACTTGTATGTCACCTGGTGGATAGCCAACTGGCTCACAGACAGGACCCAGGAAATTATAATTGGGTAGCCCACTTCTTCAAAGAGGCTAGTCACAAGTGGAGTCCCTCAGGGATCAGTCCTTGGACCACTCCTTTTTGGCATTTACTTCTCAGAACTCAAGGCCAATGTCAGTGGTCTCTGGCTGACTAAATCTGCAGATTGCAAATTAGGAGCTGTCATTGAATCTCACACTGACAGATGTTCTCCTGGAGGGGCTGACAAAGAAAAACTGTGGGTGTCAGAGCCGTGGACTAAAATTAAATGCCAAAAAAATCTATGATAGGTACCAGGGATGAATGACTTCCCAAAGGATACTATCATATTGACAATGCACCCCTTAGAATTGACACAGTAATAAGGGACTTAGGGACACACGTAGCTAGTAATCTAACCTTTGACCATCACATGTCCACAGTAGTGAGGAAATCATTCTATGTTGCACAACTTATAAACAAAGGTATGGCCTCTAAGTCCAAGGAAGTCATTGTTCCACTGTATTTGGCATTCATCAGACCTGTCATTTAGTACAATGCCCCCTTTGGTATGTGCCTAACCAGGCATATCCAATAATTGGAATGCCCACGGAGGTTCCTCACTAAAAGAATACAGGGCGTAAGTAAAATGTCCTATGCAGACCAGCTCAAGGCCCTATCCCTGTATTCTATCTCCTACAGGCTTTTGAGGGGAGATCTATGCCTGGCATACAGGGAATTGTCAAACCCCACTCTGATGGACCTCCTACATATCCACAAAACAAACAGCACCAGAATTACCCATTCTAAAGACTTAAAACTTGCCTATGATATAAATAGGACCTGCTGGAGAGATAGGTATGTGTTCCAGAGACTACCCCATTTATGGAACAGGCTCCCATCCATGTGAAGCAGAGTTACTCCCTAATCCAATTCAAGTGCAACTTGGACAATTAGATGGGGAACAGGAAATTCATCCCTGGTTTGGCACCTATGTCTCTATGGACACAGGCAACCTGTAACTGGTTCATCTCCCAAACCCCTGCTTACACTTATCAAGGGTATCAGAACTTGTCAGAGATTTGGGATGCATGGCTAGACTTAAAAAGTCCCTTGTGATTGTTAGCCTAGTAAACACCTATGAATGTATGTGCACAGCAATAATATTAGAATGACGGTGATATAAGATAGTATTTGCAACATTATTCCATAGCGAAGCAAGCGATATTATTCAGACATTTCTGACAAAAAGAAATCAGAAAGTACAGATGGGCTGAAGAAATACTGACAGTGCAAATTGTCACAATCTGTGTTTGAAGTGGTAGCGTTATAATTAAAATGATAACTGTACATATCAAGAAAGTGCTGAAACCTCCTACGTGGTCATGTTACATGATAGGCTGGTAAAGAAAGAAGAATGCAAAGAAAAACAGAAGGAAAAAATAAGGGGGGAAGAGACTCCATAACACCTTCTTCTCTCGTATACCAAAAGGTATTTTAACTTCATATTCTGTTAAATGCCACTTGTGTTTATTTGCATAATGAAGCCTTGGGATGAAAATATCCATGTAAACATATCATGGGTGGAGTATTCACATTTTGCTGTTTCAAATAGAAGTTTCGTAAAACATAAAAAAGATTTGTTCTGTAGTATTTTACATCCTTCAGGCAGCATGAGTTGTCAGTCCAGGGTTGCATGTGGGCCCATAAATCACATCCCATGTGAGGCTAACCGGTATTTCTGCAGGATTCCAAGATCTGCTGAATCTGTTCTTTCAACTTTGAAGGTAATTTTGGCCGCTGAATATTGGCTCAGTGTAGTGCCGCACTTTAGGCAGCATAGGTGTAGGTAGTGTTAAGGCACAGATCGACGTGATTCAACACACCTTGGTAGTTTATAATGTTCAGAGGCGAGTCTTGGGATACCAGAAGTCGTAACATCTTTTGCCTTTTGCAAACACCATACAATGATGATGGTACACGAGCCCCATGGGACACACCTGTCTCCAAAGTGCGCATGTATGACACTGGCAGATTCAATGATACAACAACATATTTTAGGAAAGGGAGTCTGTGTTCTGCAGTAAGCCTTAATGGGTGCTGCAGGAATCAAAGCGGGAGGATGAGAGTTACAAGCTGTTGACCGTATTTGAGGGAAATGTGCACAGCTTGCAGTGTGCTGGTCACCAGCACGTTTAGAACCACCAAGATGTATTCATGTCACAACCTTCATTCATGTATACAAAGGAGCATATGCACATGCATTCAGCACAACCTTCATTCATGTGTACAGAAGAGCATATGCACATGCATTCAGCACAACCTTCATTCATGTGTACAGAAGAGCATATGCACATGCATTCGGCACAACCTTCATTCATGTGTACAGAGGGGCATATGCACATGCATTCAGCACAACCTTCATTCATGTGTACAGAGGAGCATATGCACATGCATTTGGCACAACCTTCATTCATGTGTACAGAGGAGCATATGCACATGCATTCAGCACAACCTTCATTTATGTATACAGAGGAGCATATGCACATGCATTCGGCACAACCTTCATTCATGTGTACAGAGGAGCATATGCACATGCATTCGGCAAAACCTTCATTCATGTGTACAGAGGAGCATATGCACATGCATTCGGCACAACCTTCATTCATGTGTACAGAGGGGCATATGCACATGCATTCGGCAAAACCTTCATTCATGTGTACAGAGGAGCATATGCACATGCATTCGGCACAACCTTCATTCATGTGTACAGAGGAGCATATGCACATGCATTCGGCACAACCTTCATTTATGTATACAGAGGAGCATATGCACATGCATTCGGCACAACCTTCATTCATGTGTACAGAGGAGCATATGCACATGCATTCGGCAAAACCTTCATTCATGTGTACAGAGGAGCATATGCACATGCATTCGGCACAACCTTCATTCATGTGTACAGAGGAGCATACGCACATGCATTCGGCACAACCTTCATTCATGTGTACAGAGGAGCATACGCACATGCATTCGGCACAACCTTCATTCATGTGTACAGAGGAGCATATGCACATGCATTCGGCACAACCTTCATTCATATGTACAGAGGAGCATATGCACATGCATTCAGCACAACCTTCATTTATATATACAGAGGAGCATATGCACATGCATTCAGCACAACCTTCATTCATGTATACAGAGGAGCATATGCACATGCATTCAGCACAACCTTCATTCATGTATACAGAGGAGCATATGCACATGCATTCGGCACAACCTTCATTCATGTGTACAGAGGAGCATATGCACATGCATTCTGCACAACCTTCATTCATGTGTACAGAGGAGCATGTGCACATGCATTCGGCACAGCCTTCATTCATGTGTACAGAGGAGCATGTGCACATGCATTCGGCACAGCCTTCATTCATGTATACAGAGGAGCATGTGCACATGCATTCGGCACAACCTTCATTCATGTGTACAGAGGAGCATATGCACATGCATTCGGCACAACCTTCATTCATGTGTAGAAAGGAGCATATGCACATACATTCGGCACAACCTTCATTCATGTGTAGAAAGGAGCATATGCACATGCGTTCGGCACAACCTTCATTCATGTGTACAGAGGAGCATATGCACATGCATTTGGCACAACCTTCATTCATGTGTACAGAGGAGCATATGCACATGCATTCGGCACAACCTTCATTCATGTGTACAGAGGAGCATATGCACATGCATTCGGCACAACCTTCATTCATGTGCACAGAGGAGCATATGCACATGCATTCGGCAAAACCTTCATTCATGTGTACAGAGGAGCATATGCACATGCATTCGGTGAGGCATCATGAGCCCTTAATTAAGCATCTGCACTCCTCGGTCAACTAGATGTGGGTCATGAGATATTGAAATGCACCCACCCTGCATTGTGCCAAAAACTTCCTCTGGAGATTGAGACCCCTCCTACAATAGTTGAGATGCAGCATGGAAAAATGGACTAGCAGAATGAAGGGGTTTGATGGTTAGCAGACAAAAAGGGCAGAGAGACTGAAAAGCCCTTAGCTAGTACCCCCCGCCTCAAACTGAAACCAAGGATAAAAAAGGAGAAAAAAAAAACTCATGGAACTCTAACCTGCAATGAAAAGCCCCAAAAGTCCCTTGTTACATTTATTAATGGGCTGCAGCAAAGATCTTGTACAAGGAAGTTCCTTGGGATTAATGTGGAACCTGCTGTCCCATATTACATGGCCACATCCTTACATTTTTGCTATAATATGGAAGCATGAGGCTCAGTTGATAGTCATACATTCTGAGTTGTTTGGTTTGGGTTTGTTTCCTGTAGGATTAAGAGATCTGGTGAACGTGAACACAACCTGACAAACACTCTGATGCATTTTACAAGAATATGTTATGCTTCATGATGATGAGAAAAGGCAGCACAGTGGTGCAGAGTTCAGTTCATGGCTGCGGTGTCTTCATTGTGGAGTCTGCAGGTCATTTCTGTGTCCACATAAGGTTTTTGTGAACAGACTGTATTTAAACTGATAGTCCTCTATATTGTGCCCTTAGTTGTGTGTGTGTGTGTGTGTATATATATGTGTATATATATGTGTATATATATATATATATATATATATATATATATATATATATATATATATATAGGAGCGCTTTATAATCTCAAAATACTGAAATGTCGAATTTCAGTATCTCGAGACTATAAAGCTGAATATTTACAATAGAGAAAGTTCATGATCGCGAATTGGAATATTTCGAATTCGGGGTTACGACCTTACACCACGTAATGTTCAGGATTGTGTGTTGATGTTGCGTAGTGCTGTGTGTGGATCTAGGTGTTATGTCAGATAAGTGAGTGTTTTGTAAGAGTTTTGAGTGGAAGTTAGAGTGTATGTGAGTGTGCTGATATGTTTGATGTGTGTGTGTGAGTTTGCTTTTGTTTCCTGTTTGTGCGATCTCAGAGTAGGGGGTGGGGGGCACAGCCCCCCACATAGGGGGTGCAGGTGGGCTTCCCCCCCTGCTTATGTGTGTATGAGTTGTGTATGTGTGTAGTTTTGTTTATTTATGTTGTGATGTGGGTGTAGTGTGTGCGGTTTGTTCGGTGTTTTGAATTTCACGGTTTTGGGTTCGGGGTTTTTGGTTTCATGGTCTCGAGATACTGAAATTTGATATTTCAGTATTTAAAGATTATGAAGTGAATATATATATATATATATATATATATATATATATATATATATATATATATATATATAATCTTCTGAGACTGGTATCTTGTTTAGCATTAGTTTCTCTGCCTTATGCCCACTGAAAGCCAGGACAGGTCCAAACTCCCCCCATAACTTTGAACTGTAAAATGTGGGTCGCAGTGAATGAATACCTGTTCAAAGAGATGCTTTTTTCAGACACCTGTTGGTGACAAATCATGTTTAATCTGGAAATGTTGATGATCTTCTGGCATATTTTGGAACGTTACATGTTATGTTTATAAAGCAGACTCAGTCAGGGGTCCCCAGACTACGGAGCTTTCACATTTCAACCCTCATAACCCAGAACCATAGCTTGGTCATCCAGCATGCTGGGTAGCCCTTAGGTAGTATCCTCTTAAACCTGAAGCTAAGGATAAAAAAAAAAAAATTCACGGAATTCTAACCTGTAGTGAAAAACTTATGAAAGTTTCTTGCTACATTTACTAATGAACTTATGCAAGGAAGGTCTTTGGTATAGTTACTACCAGTCTAAGCCAATAAATACATTGAATTAGGAAGCCCCAATATCCACCATGGCTTCTTAAATGAGCAATGGTGTTCCACTTGTACCCCATCTGCAACTGCTGATTGTGCCTCCTAAGGGCTTTTGCTTGGGACAGCTGCCCCCTTCACCCCACCATGGAAAGTAAACTAAAGGGTAGCAGGCAACAAAGAAGATACATTAACTTGCAAGTAAGCAGTTGACTGTATACAGAAATATCCACCCAAATCACCTCTCTATTTTTCAAGGTAGAAGAAAATGGATGCACAGTTTGAACAGTCTAGGCTTAGTATGTTTCATGTGAAAAATTCCTGGTGGAGACACGCTCCACCATTTCCAAGGCATGCTTGGAGTTGCTTGTTTTTTTAGTTAATAGCATGAGGTATGAGTTAAAATACTAAATCTGATCATGTGATTGTCATTCCCACATATATTGATTTGAATTTGTTTATTTGTGACACCCCAGCACTGGCCCAGTAAGAACCTCAGTTATTCCCACTGGCAACAGTGGGGAATGTACACATGGGGAGGATAACAAGTGCACACACAGTAAAGTGCAATTTCCCTTACGAGCACACAGAAACCACAGTCAGTCCGGGGCTGGTTTCTCCCTCTTTCTCCAGATCCCCAATAAGACTCCCCACTGGCACAACTATAGGGTTGAGATCTCAGCTGAGTGGCCAAGCCAAAACCTCCAGCACCCTTTCTGTCCAACCAGTGCTTCATGTCCCTGCCCAAGTAGCTGACACACACATACACTCTGAGGTTTGATTTATATATAAGCACACACCTGGGAAAGGCTGGCAGAGGTTTACTAGCTATGCCCCCTTCTGCCCAGACTATAAGATAATTCCGACTGCCAGCAGTCACTACTTATCAGCTACTTTAAGGTCCTTAAAAAGGATGTCCAATCTTACTGTGTAATGTTACTATTGATCCATATGGTAGTTTGACCAAGCCATGCTATTAGTTGTGGCCTGTACAGTGTCACCAAATAGATCTACAAGTATTCTAAGAGCTTAAATATCTCTAAACAGACCAGCCACAATTGAAAGGTTTAAACAAATTTAATAATAAATAAAATAATAAGACAATACTCAGTAAGTAACCAGTTACATAAGAGTTCAAAATCACAGGAAATATTTAAAACAACATTGCAGGACAGTCTCAAGTAAATAAAGAAATATCTAAGCTATACTTTACTATATTCCTATCTGAATCAAAAAGAGTTACTATGCCATAAAAGCTTACTTACAGAACAACACGCAGGCAGAAGTGGTGAGTGGATGTTTCTAGGTCCAAGACAAGATACAAAATGCACCCTTTCTCTCTCTCACATTGAGTTCTTAAATTAATATCAAATATTGCTGCTGGGTTAGCTTGTATGACATCACGTTTTGTCACTTGACTTTAGTTCCCAAGCTAAACCCCCATTGTTAGAAACAAAAATAATTTAGCATCTCCCTGTGAAAACACATAACCTTCAGATGTTTGCTGCTGCTAGGAAGACATAAAACAGTAAAACACTTATAAAACAGTAAAACACTTACAAAACAATACAGAAGGTACCCTGGTTCTAGACATTGTGTCTGCTACTGCACTGAAACTTAGAGATAACATCTCTTGTTTATGGCCCATCAATAAAGTACTTCAATCTCAACTATTCCTAAGTTTTGCAAGTTAATCTCCTATGTTTCTCTCCCCTGTTAAAAATATATATCCAAACAGCTACAATAGTGTATATACACCTCTGCTCAGTATTTTACAAAACATTTATTCAGCACACGTCTGTACAAACATGTTGATATTCACAAATGACACACAACCACTTACAAAATTCCAGATAGTTTGTCTGGCAGTATCTCCTTCTGTTATATTTCTATATAAATCATATTAATATTCACAAATGACATATAATTATGTACAAAATGCCAGATAGCTAGGCTGGCATTATCTTCTTCTGTTACATTTCTATATAAATCATATTAATATTCACAAATGACATATAATTACTTACAAAATTCCTGATAGCTGGGCTGGCAGTGTGACAATATTAATAACTTGTTAAGACAGGTAGCACTCTGCAGGAGGTATCAAACATCAGTACTTCTAATCGTCCCCTCATGTTTACTAAGCACTTCCTACAGAATGGTATCTTTATTTATTGAGCAATCTTAAGGAAAATGATTGTAGCACTACTCGGATATAAAGTGAATAGAAATGAAGAAAAATGTTAGACCTTCTCTATTAATGTATAGACCAGGATGTGTATGAGATTTTCTGTACAGGTATCTAAAGCTGTTAAGAGGGTATTCCATGATCCTATAAGATTGATATGGTCTAGGAGCTCCATGCTAATTAGGGAGCCCACAGGATTCCTAAGTAGTTGTTAAAATGCATATGGGCTAGAAGGAAGAGACGTCAGCAAAGATGCCCTGCATTCTTCCACAAATAGAATAGCGTGATTTTGGGGAAAAGGACAATGTGCAATTCAGAGATTTTATGGGAATATCAGACAGCGGTGCCTTTAAAGGATTAGTTTATATACAAGATAAATGGTAAAATCAGGTGTTCTGGTAGTCAGGATATTAGTTTTATTCATTCTTTACAGCACCAGGAATGTAAGTGTGTCAGTATGACAGCTGTCACCGAGCTGTCAAAATCTGTTCTGTAACAATTTGTATGGTAGACAGAAACCAATGTTCTAGTTATTAAAACAAAATAAGATAGAAAATAAGAAAAATCCTGATGAAGATGCATTTCCCAGCTGTACCATGGGCACTAAAGCAACCTTTTCCGAGTTCAGTAGCTTATCTCTCAGGCAGTCATTTATGTTTGAAATGCATTATTCCCCACCACTATCAACAAGTACAGGAAACCATATTTCAGATAGGTAGCAGGCAACACATTATCAGACATTTTCAGCAGTAGAGATATTATGTTTGCTTAGGCCTCCCACTCCATTTTTATCTTTTAATCATTTATTGTAGGATGATTCTTTTTGCCAATAAAAGCTCTTGCTGTGCACAACTCAGTAAGTTGAGTGTGATAAGTTGATTCTATTGGCCAGTAAAATCTCTTGCTGTGCATGTGACTCAGTGAGGTGACTGTGATAAGTTGATTCTACTGGCCAATAAAAGCTTTTGCTGTGGACATGATTCAGTGAGGTGACTGTGCTAAGCTGATTCTATTGGCCAATAAAGCTCTTGCTGTGCATGTGACTCAGTGAAGTGAGTGTGTATAAGGGGAATTAATTAAACATAACTTACTGAATAAATGGCATAATAATGTGAATAAATGAAGGAGAGCTATGTATGTCTTACCTCAAGCCTTTGGCAGGATGTCAGAGAGCTAACAGAGGTCTACAGCAGCAGAAATGCCCACCCAAATTAGAGCAGCCTTAAACTAGCATCTACAAAACAGAATTTTGAAAATTCCCACTATAAAAGTCTGTCTCCTTTAAAACATTTGTGGGCTGAGGTTTGATTTGAAGGAGAGTTCTGTCTACACTGTGTCTTATCTTTGGGTGCTCTCCACTCCTGTTTTTTTCATCTTCTGTTAGGGCTCCATCTGTTTTCAAAGCTACAAATGTATTATGTGGATTATTTTATATCTTAACATTATATGCTGCAGAAATATCATAAGCAAGGCAGGATAAGATGTACCCCCCAATCCCCTTCAACTTCAGCAAAGTGAAAATAAACCACAAAAGTTTTGCATTTGCTGTAATAGATTGAGAAAAAACATCATCTTCTGAAGCATTGTTCTTTTAGAGGAAATGTTTTTCAGGGCGTAGGCTTTTAGGAAGGTTAATTCCATCTCTGTGACTAGCTGGAAGTGTACAGTCACGGTCTCTGGCTTTTGATTACATTTAGGCTTTGGCTGCAGAGAACACCAGGTTATTTCAGTAGGCTGATTAGTGACAGGCCAGGCAGCAAACTCTTTGGAAGCCAAGAAATGTGATTGCTCCTCCCAGCTCATATTTTAAGCCAAAAATTCTAATATTGTTCTTCATGGCCCAACACCCCTGATTGTTTAACTTCTCCTGGAGCACTTGAATTAGGGCCAGAAGGAAATTAATTTGGATTTCTGACTTCTGTAGAAGAGTCATTGCCTGTGACTGTGCTGTCCAGTTCAGGGATGTCCTGTTTTTATTTTTACCATTCGAGATTTGAAGTATGTACACTGTGTGGTCAGTGCAAGCTAGAAGGACAACCCAGTTTATTAACTAAACCACTGATGTTATCTAAGATATGCCCAGTATCCAAAGTCTGTCAAATAATTACCTCAGGGGTTGTCAGCAGTGTTGGTGCCATTGATGAGTTTTGATACAAATATATTTTGATCAACTGAAACTTTTTATGTTTAACACAACTTCTTGTTTCTTAACTTTGTTGGATTACTTTGCTGGTATTGGGTAATAGTTTTTTTTTTTTATTTAGCTTGGATCAAAATCTAATTGAATTATTTATTTTGTGACAGGACTTCACCTCTGACTTTTAAGAAGTATATTAAAAGCAACCATTCATTTAACTGCTGCAACCAAAGGTTGTTGCATATTAAACATGTCCAGATAATGATAGATGGAGGTTACCACTAGATTAAACCCTTTGCCCATAATAAGAATAAAGTCCTTTTCCAGGCCTTATGTAAACATGCTATGGGATCTCTAGATTAGGGGGATGGGGCTATATCAAGACCTTTGGCTTACCACGTCTGCTGTTGATTACAAGCTGGAGGCAGTTAACAAATCCCATTCTAATACTCAACTTCTCCAGCAAGGGCTAGACCAGACACATGATTAGTGTGTTAATCATGGGCTTACCCTCAACAACAAGAAAAGCAGAAGATGTTGCCTTACCTATTGTAGACCAGGCTCATTTGTTGGGTAACTGATATGATAAAAACTGGTTTATGTTTCTGCACTTGGGCAGTAGGGTGCTGAACTGAGCATGTTTCCAGGTATTTAAAGTTTGTAAGGCTGGACTCCTGCAAAAACTAGCCAATCAAAATGCAGGTAATGCCCCCCACAGAAACTGGCCAGTCAAAATCAAGCACTTTAATCCCTCACTGGAACCTAGCTCAGGAAGCTGTTGTGTGGAAGCCTCTGCTCTCACCAAGCATTAGAACACTGCAGACCTGGTCCTAGGAAGCTGATGAAGACCTTGTAGTGTGTTGAATCAGCAGAAACCCAGACGGAAAAGGGCTTTGTAACCTTCTGCTCTTTCTCTCTAGTCTTCATGCCTTTGGAGTAGCCCAGCACTAAAGAACACTGAACTGAGCAATGTCAGTAAATCTGCTTTTTTTCCTGCAATGTTCTAATCACTGTCAATACCTTCTGAACTGTATTGATGTCCACAGGCAGTTTACAAATTTTGTGGACAAACTTGTACACTATGTGAAATCCATATTCAGCAAACAATGTACATAACTGGTCATACTTTTGAAAAGATTTAATTCTGTACAAATAAAATCTGAAATGCCTGTACTACTGTATTACAATAAAAATAAACTGCAGTTTGTAGATATCATCACTCTAGCACTATGGCTACCTCTGGTGTCGTTTTGTGTAAGTAGATATCATCACTCTAGCACTGTGGCTACCTCTGGTGTCCTTTTGTGTAAGTAGATGTCCTAGCACTGTGGCTACCTCTGGTGTCCTTTTGTGTAAATATATATTATCACTCTAGCACTGTGGCTACCTCTGGTTTCCTTTTGTGTAAGTAGATATCACTCTAGCACTGTGGCTGCCTCTGGTGTCCTTTAGTGTAAATAGATGTCATCACTCTAGCACTGTGGCTACCTCTGGTGTCCTTTTGTGTAAGTAGATGTCATCACTCTAGCACTGTGGCTACCTCTGGTGTCCTTTTGTGTAAGTAGATGTCATCACTCTAGCACTGTGGCTACCTCTGGTGTCCTTTTGTGTAAGTAGATATCATCACTCTAGCACTGTGGCTACCTCTGGTGTCCTTTTGTGTAAGTAGATATCACTCTAGCACTGTGGCTACCTCTGGTTTCCTTTTGTGTAAGTAGATGTCATCACTCTAGCACTGAGGCTACCTCTGGTTTCCTTTTGTGTAAGTAGATGTCATCACTCTAGCACTGTGGCTACCTCTGGTGTCCTTTTGTGTAAGTAGATGTCATCACTCTAGCACTGTGGCTACCTTTGGTGTCCTTTTGTGTAAGTAGATATCATCACTCTAGCACTGTGGCTACCTCTGGTGTCCTTTTGTGTAAGTAGATATCACTCTAGCACTGTGGCTACCTCTGGTGTCCTTTTGTGTAAGTAGATGTCATCACCCTAGCACTGTGGCTACCTCTGATGTCCTTTTGTGTAAGTAAATGTCATCAGTCTAGCACTGTGGCTACCTCTGGTGTCCTTTTGTGTAAGTAGATATCATCACTCTAGCACTGTGGCTACCTCTGGTGTCCTTTTGTGTAAATAGATGTAATCACTCTAGCACTGTGGCTACCTCTGGTGTCCTTTTGTGTAAGTAGATATCATCACTCTAGCACTGTGGCTACCTCTGGTGTCCTTTTGTTTAATGCCACTATTGACATTTTTGCAGCCACAACATTTCAGATCACTGTAAACTGGGCATGATCTCCATAGCCAAGTCTTCTTTTGGGGCTGTTGTCATCCATGTTCTGTTTCCAAGTTGGTGACTGCACAGGCAATCCATCTTCAGTAACCTCTAGGAAAACAGTGTGTGCTTAACATAACAATTTTTCTGTAAGAAAAGTGCCCTTCTGGTAATATACCTTCCTTCATCTACAGCTTGTAATGTGCGTTGCCTGGAGTTGCTTTCCCTTCATCCTTTCTTTTTTTCTGTTCCTATCTGAGTCCAGTGTTGTAACAAGAAATATTGGATGAAATGCTGTGTGTGTAATGAGTTATGCCTGACTAGCAAAAAAAATTCTCTAGTTACCATTTTCTCCAAAAGAGTAGTTTTATCTAGGTTTGATCTTACACACTGTCACCAAATGAAGTTTGCAAATTGTCTTGCTATATTTTGACCCTCTATGCCTCACTCATTAGACCCATCATAGAGTACAATGCCCCATTTGGGATGTACCTTACATGACACCTGCAAACAGCTGGAAAGACCACAGAAGTACCTCACCAAGAGGATCACTGGCCTCAAACAGATGCCCTATGCAGCTCAACTGAAGAAACTCCAGCTGTACTCAGTTGCATACCTCTACTCAGAGGTGATCTCTGCCTGACATACAAGGCCATGTCCAACCCAGAATTGATGGACATGCTCCACCTAAAGAAAACCATATCCCCTCGAGCTGCACGCTCTTCGGATCTAAACCTCACAACAACAATAACTAGGATGCACCAGAGGGATAGGTTCCTGTCCCAGAGACTTCCCATGCTCGAACAAGATTCCAATCTACATTAGGCAGAGCTCCTCACTAACACTCTTCAAGAGAATCCTTGACGAGTGGATGGGAAACAGAAAGTTTACCCCGGGGATCACTTCAGTGGCTCTGCTGGACAAAGGCACAGGGAACTAATCTAAGGTGGCGGTGAAAGCCAACACATTCCAGCTAAGCTTATAAATGCCTTTGGGCAGATAGCCTAGTACTTACCTTAGAACCTATGAACCTATTTAACAGACTAGCCCTAATGTGAGGAGTACATCTCAAAAGGTAACATTAAATCCCAATTCCTTCTTCATCTTAATTCTAACAATTTCATTTTCAAAAATGTCCATGTTGGTCCTTCCTACATCATTGAGAACACTTGTTATAATTATTATGATAGTGTATTAATATACAATAAATTTCTCAGTAAATCATGTGTGAATGGCAATCCTAATATCTCTAATTGTAGTGCCATTAAGTGAGGTAATGAAAGTGCTGTCCATATTAATTCTTGGCTGAAAGTTTTTTTACCCTTTTTTACATGGAGTTACCTTTTATTAGAATTTCTTTTTTGTCTTTCTGGAAAGTGACTTCTTTTGTTATATTATGCTGTCACTGGTGTATAGATAGAAGGTCAGTGGACAGACCTGTGCCCCCCAGGCCCCCCATCCCTTTTTCTATATAAACCAGAACTCCATCTGTAGAACAACTCCAAAGAACAAAGTAAAAATGAAAAAGCAGCAAACCAAAACCAGGAAGGAAACGGACCACAACACTTATAAGTTTTCGTTCATTTAATAAAACACCACGAACTTCATCAGAATAAATACAAAACTTGAAACCACCCTTTAAATACTTGTCATGTGCAAAAAATCATCCAATGACAAAATACTTCAAATACATTATTTAAATAGCCATTGTGATGTCATGACAATTTAAAAATACACTACAAACATTTTTTAACATTGCATATGTATAAAATCATATATATATATATATATATATATATATATATATATATATATATATATATAAAATAGTAACAAAGTACTAAGCCCATTTTGTGAACAGCTTGGCTCACTACATCAAAGCCTTTGTAACTGAAGAAAACACTTGATGTTAATAGTTTCATTTAGTCCTGAAGGGTAGTCTGCTCTTGAAAGCTATCTGCCATTTAGTTTCCCTACATTCTAATAAGGCTTTAAAATTGCCCACCAAAGGATTTTTTTTATAGCCAGGGGATATGATTTGTTTTGGTAACGTAACATTGTTGAGGAAGGTGCAACTCTCAGAGACAGTTTAGCTAGCCCCATCTTGAAAGGTTGTTTCAGTGTATCAAGTAGGGTGAATCAAAACAACAAGGTGTTTCAGCTTGCCTTCCCATTGCCCATTTCAGATGGAATGGACACTATTAGGTGTGTTATTAAGAAAAATTGGAAGGTGTTGCTTGGACATTCTGAATTGGCGAAAGTCCTGGGTAATGAACCTTTGTTCACTTATAAAAAGGTATGTAACATAAGAAGTATACTTGAAAGTACTTCTAAGACATCACACAATGGGGTCAAAGACCCTGTTGGGACGTTTGCTTGTGGTCATTGCAGGAAATGTAGATATATACCAATTCAGGTTCTGTTGAGTTGAAACATTTCAAGAAAGTTATTTGGACAAAGGGCAGTTTTACATGTGATTCTGTGGGCATTGTTTATCTCGCAGTATATAATTCTTGTACCAGTTTTTATGTTGGCAAGACCATCAGGTCACTAAGTAGAAGGATTTATGGACATGTGTTGGCAGTGAGAAACAAAGACAGGAATAATGCACTGGTACGGCATGTTTTATTATGTAACAATTTTAAGAAATGCACATTCTTTGTCTTAGATAAAGTAACTTGTGGTCTTTTGGTGGGTACTTTTAAAGCCTTATTAGACTGTAGGGAAATTAAATGGCAGATAGCTTTAAGAGCAGACTACCCTCCAGGACTAAATGAAACTATTAACATCAAGTGTTGTCATCAGTTACAAAGGCTTTGATGTAGTGAGCCAAGCTGTTCACAAAATGGGCTTGATTTGATGAAACACTGTGTAGTAGTTTGTTATTATTGACTATTTTATATATATATATAAATATTTTTTTTTCATGTTTTTATACATATGCAATGTTAAACAATTTTGTAATCTATTTTTAAATTTTCATGACATCACAATGGCTATTTAAATAATGTATTTGAAGTATTTTGTTATTGGATGATTTTTTGCACATGTCAAGTATTTAAAGGGTGGTTTCAAGTTTTTGTATTTATTCTGATGAAGTTCGTGGTGTTTTATTAAACAAACTAAAGCTTATGTGTTGTGGTCTGGTTCCTTCCTGGTCTTTGGTTTGCTGCTATTTCATTTTCACTAGAACTCCATCGCTGTTTCCTCTAGACCAGCATCAGCAAAGGTTCCTTTTTACTTGGTCTTTCCTGGACTGTGTTACATTACCTGGAACCTGTATCAGATGTGTCTTCATGTAGTACTAATAAAGGTAGTGAGTGCAACCAGTTTAGTTATATTAGCATCATTAGGTGAGAAGAAATTATTTCCAAGGTTTCCTCTAATGATCTGCCTGTATTTAATTGCCCTACTAAATATTTACTTATTGTCAAGGGAAGTTACCCTGTGTCAGTACTTGCTTCTATAGTCCTATGTTTTAGGATAATTATAGTGTTTGTTCCTGGTAAGGAAGCATCTGTTTGAATCCCAGTTTCTGTCAATTGTTTGCCATAAAAATGTACATCAGTTTGTACCTCTTTATTTATTTATTTAATTCTCATTGCAGGGAAAAAGGTGGGGCATTTTGGGTTCTTTGGTTTCTACTTGTACACCAAAATTACACGATGAAAATTTTGTATTTTTAGTGCAATCCTTAGATTTGGCGCAGACAAAACCTTCTAAATCCCACTTGTTTTCTATACATCTTATATGGCATGCAAAAAATGTAGCTGTCCAAAACTCTAACAGATCAGTGATGCGGTCTTTATCCGTTTTGATTATATTGGATGTTACAGGTGACTAGTACCAGTGCTCACTGACTTCTTACCTCCCCGAGCTGAATTGTGTTACTTTGTGTTTTTGGTTCACCATCACGGTCACTCAGAGCTTCCAACCTTTAAAAAGAATTATAAATAAGAACTAATGACAAAGAGACCTCTCCCCCCAAAATAATTTAAATCAATTTAAAAATAAGTATATTATTCAGTTGCTTGCTTTTCCTTGCAGCTCATGGGTTACGTGAACAGCATCTTGGCAAGGTCCATCCTATTCTTAGGTTCATAGGTTAGTACTAGGCTAACTGCCCTTTTGGGCCATTTGAAGCCTAGCCAATTACCCCATGTGAGAATCAAACCCTGCACCTTGTGTCTTTAAAGTAAACACCTTAACCATTATGTCATCCTCCCACCCTGTAAACATAAACAGTTGAGCCTCCTTTTGGATAGGTGTGTCCTGGATGGGGCATAATATTCGGTGATCATCCTGATGAAAGCTGAGCACAGTAGAAGGGTTACATCCCTGGGCCTGGATGCTGTGCAGGGAAGTAGGATCTCCTTACAATTGTGGATACGTGGTGATCAAAGGATAGTTCATTGTCGACACATTTTCCCAGATCTCTAACTACAGGATCAGGTTTTTATGGGGGGAGTGTTGATTGCTGAAGAATATTAATATGATTATACATTTCTTGGTATTTAGTTTCAATCCATGGTTTTAACACCAGATATTTGTTTGAGAAAGGTCTTGCTTAAAGATTTAGGTGTCCTCTGGGGATTTTATGATAGCACCAAGTTGAGAGTAGTCTAGTCTGTGGACTTAAGTCAGCCATAAACAGTTAACAGTAGCTTTCACCTTTGATAAGTAAATGTCGAAGAGAAGTGGCCTGATGACTGAAACTTGGGGTACATCACTAGTGGACAGGTTTTTTTTCGAAGAGGTATAGCCACTGACCCTAATTTCCTCAGTTTTATTTTTGAAACACATTGCTACCAATGACTTTTATATAGAATTTTATATTTACCTGGCTGAGTTTATCTATGATACCTGAGTATGGGATGGTGTTGGATGGCTTTGCAAAGGTCTAGATATGTGGTGTGGACTGACCTGCCCTCATCCATTGCATCAATAACCTTTTCTTATTAAATAGGCAAGATCCATACTTGACAGACCTGAAGTGACTTTGGTTGAGAATGTGTAGATTACCTATAGGTCCTTGTTTATTAATTCTATAAGGATCCTTTCCATAGCATTACATATGAGGTTAGTTAGACGTATGACTTCATAATAACACACATCCTTTGATGCACCACTTTTATACAAGAGGATGAGTGTTTCTGCCCTCCATTCATCTGGCATGAATCCTGTTTTGCAGGCTGATAATTAATCACCTCTGAAGGGGGTCTGACAAGTCATGTTCCAGGCTGACTAGCAGGCAGCCTTGTCTGTTATTGGGCCTCACAGAAGTAGATTACTGGCTTTGGACAACAGCTTGAGGACTTGTTTTAGGGTGATTGGGTGGTGCAGATGAAGATATGTGTTCTGACAATATAGGTGGGGTGATTAAGTTTGTATTACATTTGTCCAGTAGTCCATTGGCTATGTTCTCTGGATCCAGGCATGTGATATCCTTTAGTATTTGCTCTGCACAGTGCTGGACATTATTTCTGAGATTTGTAACATAGTTACAGAAGGTGTGGTGGTTATCCTTCACCTGGGCAGCTATGTTTACCTGGTATCTAGCTTTGGTTGATTTGATCAGGTTCTGGAGCTCCTTGTTAAGTTTATCAAGAGTATCATTGGCATCTTGAGATTTAATTTTTTTTTTCATTATAGAGTCTGTTTACATTACAGTTCCTCCTGGGGGTATTTAAATTGGCATTCTAGTTGCTTCTGAGTAGGAGTAACATGTCTATATAGCTGTTTACATGCACATAGAATTTGGTAGTAAAATATTTTAAGCAGTGGGGTCTTCAAGATGGAAGGGGCTTGTGGATTTAGCCAGGTCATCACTCAGGTTTAAAAGATTAGTCTTGGAAAAAAATCTGTGAATAGTGAGGTGTTGGCTCCAGTTTTAAGGTGAATATGTGACTGATTTGTGGTTGAGTTTGACCAGAAAGGAAGGAAGGAAGCTATAATTGGTGGACAACAATTGTGTCCTATATTGGTAAGGACCAAGGCCAGGATTTTAGCGTGCTTGGTTGGAGTGTACATTAACCAGGATTTCAGCATGCTTGGTTGGAGTGTACATTAACTGGTCCAGAGAGTTTGTATTGATGAAGTCCAGACATTTCTGGGCAGATTTCTGTTTGATGAAGTTTGGTTATGTTGGAATCTTTAGAAGACTGGGGTTTCTAAAAAGGCACTATGGGAGTGGACAAGGCTTTAGCTAGGGTCTATATTAAAAGCTCGAAGGTGTACTTACCTGAATACGTAAACGCTGACATGTCTTCATCGAACCACAAAAACATTGATTGTCATGAAGCGCGAAATCCAAAACGTCATGGTTGGCCCTTCTGCGGTATAGCTCCATAAGGTAAGTGTGCGATAGTTATGGACCTTAGGGTTAGGGTGGGGGTTAAAGTAAGTGCATAGATGGTAATGTATGTGAGATTTAGTGTAGGGTTAGAAGCAGGGTTTTGTTAAGTGTATGTGTGTGGATTATTTAGTTTGTTTGGGTATAGCTTCTTAAGGTAACTGTGATAGTTACAGACCTTAGGGTTAGGGTGCGGGTTAAGGTAAGTGCATACATGGTGGTATATGTAGGATTTAGTGTAGGGTTAGAAGTAGGTTTTTGGTTAGTGTATGTGGTTTATTTAGTTTGTTTGGGTAGGTAGTATGTAGCGGGTGGTGGAGTGGGACAACTATGATCGTTCGAGTTTTTGAATTTCGTGGTTTAGGGAGTGCGGTGTATTTGCGGTTCATGGAATAATTGTCAGTGTTTATGTATTCGGGTAAGTACAACTTTGTGCTTTTAATATAAACCCCTTTAGCTAATATATACAAAAGTCTTGGGGGGAGGGGATATGTGCAGGCGTTACAAAGCAGTTAGGACTGTCTACCATCTCTTCTCAGACTGATATATATACACACACACAGATAACTAAATAAATAATTAGATATAGGGCCAGATTCATGAATGTCTAAGCTAAGTGTACACCATTCTGAGCTGAGTGAATAGACAGCACAAGTATAACTCCCTTCTTTCTCCTAATTTTAGTTTTCCTACTGATGTTTTTGCAACCTTCAATATCAAGGGGGATTGCTAAAGGTGAACACAAAGTATAGATTACATGTACACTTAGTATCGTCTTTCGGAATGAATCGCCCGCAGAAAAATGTGGTAGGGATGTTCTTGAATACAGATCATTTACACTTAAAGTACACATTCATGAATCCGGCCCAACAATATATAGATATATTGTACCCCCTCAGAATGACACCTGAAGGTAAGCCAGTTGTTGAAGTCAACAATCTTTTATATACACTGCAGCATCATTCGTGGTGATGGTTGAATGCTGCTCATGGCTAATTTCGTACCTGCCTAAGACACACATTCTGAGAGTTCTATCATGTCTCTCTTTATATAGTCCAGGGAGGTACGTCTCAAATCATTTATGCCCATATGTACAATGATTAATGACTTGAGAGCATTGTGTGATGTGGCAAATCCTGGCACTTTGTAGGTAAATGGCCGTGACCCTGTCCTTGAACCTCCTGGTGAGTAGTGCACTGGTGTATCGCACTATGGAACCACCTGTGACACACAACTGCTGAACACACTGGAAAAAGGGGTCTTTTCTCTTCCTCCAGTGTATATAGCAGTTGCATGTCAGTATTTACAGCCCAACTCAGATTGCAGGAATCTCACTCATTTTAATACCAGAAATGGCTTCTTGCCACATTTTTCCAAACACTCTTGTATCAACAAGAGGAATATCAAATTAATTTGCTTCTGCTCCTTGGAAGTAACAGTAAGCCTCATAAAGTCCCTTCTTCATCTGGTTCGAACTCTGTCTTCTTAGTATGCTTCCTGGTTATCACAGTATGCTGTGCCTTTTTGGCACAATGTACACCAACTCCCTTGAGCAGATAGTTCATATTATTCTCAGTGTCAAATGGTTTCTGTCAAGACTGGTCTTAAAGTGATGGGCGTAATGGCAGCATCCCTTTGTATGGCCCCTCTTGTCAGACATGAAGGTAATAACTCATAAGTGTTTCAAACTGAAGTCCAAAAATTGCTTGGACACACTAATAGTCCTTGTTTATATTGGTTTTAAGCCAAATAATATGGCATTTAATGCTGATACACATAAAGACTTTCATCTTCTTCTTTCTAGTAACCTTTCCACTAAAAACGTCCACATTGCAGTTCCAGTCTGTGCCCTTCCTTAGTGGACGAATTGAAATGGTTCAAAATTAGATATAAATGAGTCTTTTCAATGACTACCCCATTGTTAAGAAGAAATATGGAAAATAGCCTTTTTGTTTATCAGTACCTGTTCTAATCCTGACCACATTGCTAATTATTAACAGGGACAGAATATGCATTAAATAGCTTTTCCTTAACTGTTGCTTAGTTACTAATTATTTTACAACTGCATTTTCTTAGGAAACATTTTCTTCGCTTAGTTACTGATCATTTTACAACTGTATTTTCTTAGCAAACATACACAGCTAGTTATTTTGTATCTTTTAATCTTCATTATTCTAGACCTGTTCATAGTCAACAAATTAGTATCTGTGAACTTCCAGTATTGATTGAATGTCTGTTTGTATCTAAAATTTAATGGAATGCCAGTATTTTCCTAGGAGTTGGGTTGTAGACCTAAAGAGTTTGCGGACCAGTCCACCTAGCTAAAACAAATAAATAAAAAAGTACCGCCTGTACATGTATACTTTAATTCATTAGACAGCTATGTTTTCAGTCTAGTATGGAATAAACCCTGATAGGCACAGCTCCTTGTAAACTATCAGTAAAGAGTTCCAAGTTGTGGGGTGTACACTCAAATGTTTTAGACCAGCTTTTTAAAGAAAAAAGTGAATTTTAAAGTTAGGATGGAGGTTCAGGAAAAGCACATGACTCCTTGTTAGATCACTTTAGTTTAATACATTAAACTAAGAAACCTGGTAATCTGAAACTTAAGCTTCTATAATCTGTAAAACTAGCCTAGTTTTACAAATTTATTGTAATGGATAAATAAAAATCTGCTCCTAACCAATCCCCTGAAGTCTGATATTATGATATTTGGCACCTGACAAAAACTTCCTAAATGTCCAAATGCAGTCATCATGATTACAGATGGAAACCCACTACCACCAGTAACAGAAAAGTAGTTAGGGATCACCGTGGTCACTAGTCTTTCATTGGCCAAACATACTGACAGTATTACTAGTAAAACACTCCACCAACTGAAACTATGTGATAGAATTTAACACCTCCTTATGCCTACAGCCCTTAGTTCATAGCTAAAAATGTGCTTATTCCTAAAATCAAATATGGGGCCAACATGTAAATTTATATTTTAGCTCACCTACATGTAAAATGCAAATGACTATAAACAAAATCTATGTTTGTGTTCTTTTTGCAGAACCATAAACTCATCACTGTCACCTTCTACAGTGTGTAAATGGCTACCTGTAAATGACAGAGTCACATTTCTACTTAGCTGTAAAATGAAGCCGCTTAACTACACACTGGCAGACAGCTGACAAGATAGCATTAACCTCAATAGACCTCATCTTAAAACTTGCACAGGACAAGGAGCTTTCTCAAGGCTGGGCCCAGCTGTTTGGAATCTGCTACCTGCAGAAGTGGGGTAGCAGGAGATGCTTCAGTTGTTTAGGAACAAAGTAAAAGAGACACTGTTTAAGAACACTGAATGTGTTGGCTGATAATAATAAAAGTGCTCTTACACTGACATCGTTGTTGTGGAGAGGTCAAGAAAGGTCACATGACCATGTGCTTTATAATAAGGGAGGAAGCGAGGGTTGTTCCCCTCTTCCATTTTTAACCAGATTGATTGCCTTCACGTGTGTTTATTTTCCTCTCTAAATGTATGTTTAACCCGACCTTCTTACCCTTAAGATGATACCGCCAACAAGTTATCGGCCCAGGAGGGAAGTAGAAAGCCGATGGCATAGACTATGTTTGGCGGAGGTGAGAAGAATTACAAGTTGTGGGAGACAAAGTTTCTGGGGCACCTGCGTTTGCTAGAGCTGAAAGACACCATTTTGCGAAATGTGCAGCAGGATGCAGAAGATGACGAGAATGAGGAGGAAAGCGACGACAATGCTGAGAAAAATGAGAATGCCTATGCAGAACGAATACAGTTCTTAGATGACAAAAGTTTGTTTCTTGTCATGAGAGGCGTATGTAGAACTAATACAGTTCTTAGACAGCAAAGGTTTGTCCTTCATCATGAGAGAGGCTACAGATGACGGTAGAGAAGCGCTTCAGATCCTGAGAGACCATTATGCTGGGAAAGGAAAGCCATGGGTAATTAGTCTATACACCGAATTAACAAGCCTCCAGAAGGCCATCAGTGAAAGTGTCACAGACTATATTATTAGGGCTGAGATGGCCATTACAGCACTTAGAAATGCTGGGGAGAAGCTCAGTGATGGATTACTAATTGCGATAATTCTGAAAGGGTTGCTTGAAACTTTTAAATCATTTGCAGTACACATCACGCAAGATGATGATAAGTTGAGTTTTGGTGAGTTCAAAACAAGGTTAAGAAGCTATGAACATACCAAGAAATTTAACGCCAACATAAGTAATGATAATGTAATGAAAGCAAGTGGCCTTGAGGAAAGAGTAAAAGCAGATATTATATGCTATAACTGTGGCCAAAAGGGACACAAGGCACGAGAATGCTGGCGAGAATATAAAGGCCAGAGAGAGTGGTGTAGTTTGTGTAAAAACTCTAGCCACAGGAACAGTAACTGTAGATGAAAGAAGAAAAACAATGTGAAACAAGCAACTGACGCAGATGATCACACATTTGTCTTCAGAATAAACGAGCATCAAATTTGTGAATTAAAACAGAAGGGATTAATGGTGGACACTGGCGCCACGTCACACATAATTAACCACCTGAAAAAGTTTAAATACTTTGATGCAACTTTCCATCTGGAAGAACACATTGTGGAATTAGCTGACTGAATGAGAACCTGTGGGGCCGAACAAAAGAGAGGTAATGCAGAGGTATGGCTGCTAGACACAGAGGGGCACAAAGTAAATGTGATGATGACTTGGGCACTGTATATCCCGACGTATCCACAAAGCATTTTTTTCTGTTAAGGCAGCAACGTCCAAGGGGGCCTTGATCAACTTTAAACAAGGCCAGGACCAACTCATCTATTAAAACGGTACCAGGTTTGGCATAATTGAGTGTGATTGACTCTATTATTTAGACACATATAAAAACGGCACCAGATTTGGCATAATTGAGTGTGATAAACTCTATTATTTAGACACATATAAAAACGGCACCAGGTTTGACATAGAGTGTGATAGACTCTATTATTTAGACACATATAAAAACGGCACCAGGTTTGACATAATTGAGTGTGATCGACTATTATTTAGACACATATAAAAACGGCACCAGGTTTAACATAATTGAGTGTGATAGACTCTATTATTTAGTCACATATAAAAACAGCACCAGGTTTGACATAATTGAGTGTGATCGACTATTATTTAGACACATATAAAATGGCACCAGGTTTGACATAATTGAGTGTGATCGACTATTATTTAGACACATATAAGAACGGCACCAGGTTTGACATAGAGTGTGATCGACTATTATTTAGACGCATATAAAAACGGCACCAGGTTTGACATAATTGAGTGTGATCGACTCTATTATTTAGACACATATAAAAACGGCACCAGGGGTGACATAATTGAGTGTGATCGACTCTATTATTTAGACACATATAAAAACGGCACCAGGTTTGACATAATTGAGTGTGATCGACTATTATTTAGACACATATAAAAACGGTACCAGGTTTGACATAGAGTGTAATCGACTATTATTTAGACACATATAAAAACAGCACCAGATTTGGCATAATTGAGTTTGATAAACTCTATTATTTAGACACATATAAAAACAGCACCAGGTTTGACATAATTGAGTGTGATCGACTATTATTTAGACACATATAAAAACGGCACCAGGTTTGACATAATTGAGTGTGATCGACTCTATTATTTAGACACATATAAAAACGGCACCAGGTTTGACATAATTGAGTGTGATCGACTATTATTTAGACACATATAAAAACGGCACCAGGTATGACCTAATTGAGTGTGATCGACTCTATTATTTAGACACATATAAAAATGGCACCAGGTTTGACATAATTGAGTGTGATCGACTATTATTTAGACACATATAAAAACGGCACCAGGTTTGACATAATTGAGTGTGATTGACTCTATTATTTAAACACATATAAAAATGGCACCAGGTTTGACATAACTGATTGCGATAGACTGTATTATTTAGACACGTATGATGAAGAAAACAATGGTGAGACACATTACGATGCATCTCAGAGCTGTTATGACATTCAAGCATGGCATAAAATGCTTGGTCACTAAATTCGAAGATGTGTCAAAATTAGAAAAAGTGGTAAAAGGAATGAAAATTTTATTTTATTTTACATTTGTTGACCGGGCTAGTCCAACTGGATATATTTCCATTTTCAGCAGAGGCCCGGGGAGAAAAGCTCCACATTTAAACAAAAGGAAATACATTTTAAGCACAAATATCATAATACACATTATTACCTATTTCTAAACAAGAATAGTAAGAGTAAGAGCAGGGAAAGGGAAATGAAAGGAAGTTATCAAAAGAAAGGAAAGGAAGTTATCAAAAGAAAGAAAAGGAAGTTATCAAAAGAAAGGAAAGGAAGTTATCAAAAGAAAGGAAAGGAAGTTATCAAAAGAAAGGAAAGGAAGTTATCAAAAGAAAGGAAAGGAAGTTATCAAAAGAAAGGAAAGGAGATGACTTTCTAGGGAATAAGTAACATCATGATGAACATACTAACATGTTTTCATACCAGGAAGAGAGAGTAAAGATCAAGGAAGGAGAAGCAGCAAAAGTGAGAGAGCAAAAATAAGGAGACAAATACTTGTTTGAAAGAGATTTGTAGCCATAAGGAGGAAAGATGAAGAGGAGGAGTTTAAAGAGGCAGAGAAAATTAAAGGTAAAGTTGAGAGATCCAACCTAGATTGTGAAACCTGTATACAAGGGAAATTTGTACAGAGCAGAAACAGAGAACCAGATGCAGGAGGAAAAGTTGTGTTTGAACTAGTCCATACTGATTTGTCAGGCCCAATTGGGCCAGTAGCAAAAGATGGCTTTAAGTACACTTTAGCCTTTACTGATAACTACTCGGGTGTAATATTTGTCTACTTTCTGAAAGCCAAGAGTGATACAGTCAAGGCAACTGAAACGTTTATTGCAGATTCTGCCCCTTATGGGAAGGTAAAGTGTATCAGATCAGATAATGGCAATGAGTTCATGTCGAAAGACTTTCAGTCACTACTGAGTAAAAATGTTATAAGACACGAAACGTCTGCACCTTACTCACCCCATCAGAATGGGACAGCAGAGAGAAACTGGAGAGCACTGTTTGAAATGGCAAGGTGTATGTTGATAGAGGGTGACCTACCTAAAGAGTTGTGGACATAAGCAGTAATGACTGCTGCTTTTATTCACAACAGCTGTTATAACAGGCGTGTGGGGCAGACCCCATTCTTCATGCTAACAGAGAAGAAACCTGATCTTTCAAGGATGAGAGAATTTGGATCAGTGTGTTATGCATACAGCCAAGATAAAAAGAAGTTAGACCCAAGATGTGATAAGGGGATCTTTGTTGGATATGATAAAAACAGCCCATCATATCTGGTTTAATATCCTGACACAGGAAGGGTCCTTAGACACAGGTTAGTCAAGTTCTTTACTAAGAATGAAGCTGAATGCCAGATTCAGACAGACCCAGAAGTGATGGATGAAGATTTTAGTACCAGAAGAAGTGTGCATGTTAAGTCAGAATCAAAAGCTGACAGTCAAATCACAAAAGAAATACAAGTGAATCACACTGAATCTATAATGAATGAAGGAGAGACAAAAATAAGGCAAGAAGACGAAAGGCAGGATACACACTACTCTGAGAGAGAGCAAACCAGCTGCATACTTGAAGGACTATGAGTGTAAAGTTGAAAACAACGATTATGTGACAGTTAATGTTGACTATTGTTATCGATTAATATGCAACAACCGCAGAGCTTTAAGGAAGCCATGACTTTGTCTAACTCGGAAAAGTGGTTCAAAGTCATGAAGGAGGAACTTAAGTCTTTAAAGGAAAACAACACATTTACACTCACCACACTGCCAGAAGATAAAAATGCAGTGGGGGTAGGTGGGTTTTCGCTGTAAAAGACAATGCAGATAATATTGAGACTTACAAAGTCAGATATTTAGCTAAAGGCTGCAATCAAATCGCTGGTATAGACTATAATGAAACATTTGCACCAACTGCGAGTATGACATCTGTATGAAGTCTAATGCAGCTGGCAGCTCAGTATGATTTAGCGTTGCACCAGATGGATACAAACGGCCTGTTTAGATACTCCTATTGACTGTGAGGTTTATATGGAACAATCTGAAGGTTTTCAAAATAAATCAAATAATGATGAAAAATGGGTTTGTAAACTGAATAAGTCATTATACGGATTGAAACAATCAGGGCATAACTGGAACAAAATGTTGCACGATTACCTTTGTAAAAATAGTTTTATCCAAAACCCCACAGACCACTGTGTATACACTAGGCAAGCTGAAAATGAGAAAACAGTTCTAATTATTTGGGTTGACGATCTCATTATAGCAGCTAGTGACAATGAATCACTAAACAATGTAAAAGAAATGCTTAAAGCTAAATTTAAAATGAAAGATCCGGGAAAGTTAAAACATTTTCTAGGCATTGATTTTACCCAAAATAGAGGTGAAGCAAAGATGAACCAAAAGAGGTACATTACGAAAATTCCTGAGAAATCTGGTATGTCTAATTGTAAAGTAAGAAGTACCCCTTCTGAACAAAAATCAAACGTTGAATGTGACAGTGAATCTACAGATCCAAGAAAATATTGTGAGCTTGCAGGTAGTTTGATATATGTTATGACAAGCATGAGACCTGATCTTAGCTGGATTGTAAGTAGTAAACTTTCACAATATTTGTCACAACCGAGTGAATCTCATTTAACACTAGCCAAACGTGTTAAGGTACTTGAAAGGTACATTGGACAGAGAGCTGTGTTACAAGAAAAGTGTAGGGAAGCTTCAGCTTACAGCATACAGTGATGCAGATTGGGCAATAGATCAGAACGATAGACGTAGTACAACAGGTTATTGCTTTAACCTCAATAGAGACGGGCCTATTATTTCATGGAAATCAAAGAAGCAACAAACAGTAGCTTTATCTCCATGTGAGGCAGAGTACATGGCGTTAGCAGCGACAACACAGGAGAGTCTGTACCTTGTGCAGCTGTCGAGTGGAATGGATGGAGAGTGCATGTATGTGCCAGTAACGATATCGGAGGACAATCAAGGAGCAATCGCTTTGTCGAAGAATCCAGTAAGCTGACAGAGATGTAAACATGCTGACATTAAGTAGCATTTTGTCAGGTCAGCACTTAATGATGACAAAATAAGCATTGAATATTGCCCGACAATGGACATGTTTGCAGATATCTTTACTAAATCTGCTACGAAATCGAAGATTGAAAAGTTCATGTATTACGTATTTGGAATGTGAAAGAAAAGTTATCCAAAAATATGTTCTTAAAATGTATTTGTATACAGCGTAAGAGCAAGTGGGGTTGTTGGCTGATAATAATAAAAGAGAGTGAATGATCGTATGTGTGCTGTTACACTGACGCCGTTGGTGTGGAGAGATCAAGAGAGGTCACATGACCATGTGCTTTATAATAAAGGAGGAAGCGAGGGTTGTTCCCCTCTTCCGTTTTTAACCAGATTGATTGCCTTCATGTGTGTTTATTTTCCTCTGTAGTGTATGTCTAACCCGACTTTCTTACCCTTAAGATGATGCCGCCAACAGAATGCCCCTGCTTTCATGTCAATATGGACAATCCTACAGCTCATGTGGTCTCATCCTTCTTGTAAAGATATACTTTTAATGAATGACCACTGATAGAGTGTCTGCCATAATTGTACTATCACTTTCATTTATAATTGTAAATAACAAACAAATGTATTCACTTCTTTGCTCCTGTATTGTGTATAACTGCGTGATATTCTTTAGTCTATGTATAATTTATTGTTTGTGTCTTGTACCATGACGCCTTGGATGGGGCTGAAAAAGGTCTGTCAACCAGTCCATTAATCCTGTTTCAAATTGAAATGAATAAATGAATAAATAAATAAATAGCATCAAATTTTTAGTAACATTTTTGCACTTAGGCTAATGAGGAACCATCCATCCTTTTTTCAAGAACACGCAGTTATACTCTCAGATTTGGTCTAAATCTCTGTACACGGTTTTATTATTACTGGATGAAGAAGCAAAGCTGCATGTAGTCAAACACCAACAGGTAGTTTTCGCTCGAGTGGAGAATAGAATGGTTTGCCTACACCAGGTCCTTGCCTATGCCAGCAACCTTTTTTTAAGATCTTTGAATGATGCCATTGGAGCTCAATGTGTACTTGTGAACTTAAATGTAATTACTGTCTAAATTTTGTTCCTTGTGGTAGTGAATCGCCCTATCTGAAGAGCATTGTGTCAGTATACCAGAAAACATACCGTTAGATTTGCTTAAATTTGCTGAAGTTTAGATGTTGGTATTCATTAGTCCAGAGGGCTTGTCACTAAGCTAGGTAACCATGTCATCCTCTTAAGAAAGAATAGGTACAAAGCCAAAAAAGTAACGGAGATAATATGGGGTCCAAGAACAAACCCTTACATACCTCAATTTTGATCACTCACATTTTTAACTTTTTTACCCTATCCGTACCATCAAAGACTAGTGACCGAGGAAGGTTACGAATAAGCAGAGGCTACTCCTGGTTATGACATGATTGGTAATTGTTGGTGAAGACCTTAATGGGGTGCAGCTTCAATTACTTTGAAACTGTCCATAAAAGCCGCAGTTGTCAAATTATATGTCTCATGGCTATAACATTGCTCTGTGTAGTGGTCAGCAATGGGGTTATCCTACTCTTTACCCAAAAAATCTAGGCCTAGATCTGGAGAGGAACCCATGATGTTTTCAGGAATCCTTCAGTTGCATGGAGACCACTTTCTATGGAATTTCAGATCTTGGTACCAAGAGACTGAAGGGATAGTAGGATAGCAGATATTTGGATTACAAGATATTAGGATCTCGCCAAGTTCTTTTCTGACCCTGCTTGCCAGAGAGATTACTAAAGATTTCATAATTTATGAAAAAAGTCCATCAGTGAGTGAAATGTTTGATGCATTCCAGAGAAATGCTAACATAAATGTTGCAGTTTATGAATTTAGGATGAGGCCCATCATGGCCAGATTTACTTTGACTGATATAGTTTTAAACCACTAATTATCTTGTTTTAAGATTACATGCTATATAGTACAAAAAAATGAAAGTGGTGTTGTGATAGCTTTGTGGTTAAGTTTTTTATGAAAGTAAAAGATGTTCCTACAACTGTGTTTGTTGCTGGGAAACTTTTGTCTTCTTTGAGTCGACTGACGTTCATGGTATGTCTGGGTTTTCCAGCAGAGAAAACTGCCTCCTTTTTAGGAAGTTAGCCTTTGTTTTGGTTGCTATCTTTAATTTCTCCAAGTTGTTTAGGTTTCTACTACCATGACAGGAATGGACCCCATTCCTAAGTCAAAGTACGATTAAAGTTCATGAAATTAGTATTTATTCAATCTTTGATGTCAGCGAGAAGTGTTCTTCACAGCACCTGCAATGTGCCCAGTAATGACTTCTGCAATTTGTATGGAGTTGTATGTATTGGTAACGTATCTAAATATGATTATAGATTCCGACCCATTGCTCCTACTACTATTGGAACTGTCCGGGTATCTTTCTTCCACATTGCTCTCATTTCTGCCTGCAGATCCTGACATTTTATGACTTTGTGTCTCTCTGTACACAAGACATTGTAGTTACTGGGTGTAACAATTTCAAAGATCAATGCTACTCTTGTCTTCTTTTCTTGGACCACTATATTCAGTTTTCTAGCATCTATCATTTGAACTGTTGGTATGGTGTGAGGGATAAAACCCTGACTATGCCTCAGATGAGGCATGTTCAAGTAATGGCATGTAAAACTTGAAGAAACGATTGGGACTACCTCAACCTGCTCATCATGGGGGGGGGGGGGATAGTATGACCCTGCTTTCAGAAACCCACAAAAAAGTGTAAGTGTGAATCTGGAAGCCTTAAGAACCTACTAGTAATTCTGTACTACAGAAGGTGGGAAAGACTTACACTGGAGTGCCTAGCAGCTCACACATGCAGAAGTTTGTACAAGAATCTATGTTTGCTGCTGGGTGGGGTAGGCCAGGGAGAGGAGATGGTCTGTATGCCTTAGCACAGTGACCTTCTCCCCAACTTCCAACTGTTGCCTTTAGGGAATGAATGGGCTGCTGAGGATGTGACCTCAGGCAGGGAATAAAAGAGGAGGTGGTTTTCTTGCCCTATCTGGGGAATGAATAAGCCTCACACTTGCCCTGCATGGTGAAATGAAGGGGAGTCATTGGGCAGGGTCATGCAGATGGGAGGAAAAATAAAATACATCAGCAAGAAGGGTACAAAACTAATATACTATACTTTTGGAGTGTACAGGAAAACACCGCTCATTTCAGAAATGTTTTCTCAAAATAAATTTTAGTGTGGCTAATGATATGTTTATCAGACGTACATTTTTAGTATTTTACATTTGAATGTTTATGGCTGATTATTTTTATATGCTGATGAATAATGTTGCATTGATCCACTTGTAGTATTTGTCAGACTTATTTTAAATTATAAACTGCACATAGTGGTAAACTGAGGCTTCTGCAGAGGCAAAATTACCTTTTAGTGCTAGTGTGTATTCTGATGGGGAGTAATTTGTAAAAATGTTCATATCACCTGGGGACCACAACTGTAAAATAAACCGCTTCCCATGTAACTGAAACTGGTGCATGAACAGCACTGTGTTTTTGTAGGGCTTGTTAACAATGACATTAGCATTTTACCAGCTGCGGGTTTACATCTGTGGTCAGCTGTTCTGGTCATCCTAGTCATTGAGAAGAGCTGCATCATGGACAAATAGGGCTCTAGGCATGGTAATGGATTGATCCCCCAACAGCAGCCCCCCAGCCATTTTATTCTATTACTTGGCTGTTTCTCCCCAGTTACCATGAACACTGTTCAAACCTCTCAGTGTGCAGACCGTTTTCTTCCTTACTTCTACAGTGATTACAGATATTTAGATTTCATTTAAAATTTTTATTTTAATTTTTATAGCATAAACACTGATAGCTATTTGCTAAACAAATAATACAGTCTCACAGTGAAAAAAGACTTAGCATGAACAGTAAGTTTCTCTGGCCTTGAAACTTACATTCACTGAAATGGCATTGAAACCCACAATCAAAGAAAATGCATCTGGCCAATGGCAGATTAAGTTTACCTTTGGGCTATTTTCAAACCACAGGCTCCTTCTAAACATTTTTAGGACCATTGATTCACCTTCTTGACTGTATTAAATTATACTCTAGAGCTAAGAAGGTTATAACCCCTCTATACTCGTCACTAATTAGGCCCATATTTGAGTATAATGTACCATACAAAGCACCTGCAGCAGCTGGAGAGACCTCTGAGATTTCTAACTAAGAAGATCAAGGGACTCCAGCATGTGCCTTACACAGACTGACTAAAGTCCCAGTCACTATACTCAGTATTGTATAGACTTCTTAGGGGAGACTTATGCCTAGCTTACAGAGCAATCTCCACCTCGAGCCTAATGAATTTGCTGCACATCCATAAGTCAAACAGGACTAGAGCTACCAGTTCCAGAGACTTAAATATGGCTTACAACTTGAATAGGACATGCTGGAGGAACAGATTTGTCTCTCAGTGACTGCCTCATCTTTGGAATAGGCTGCCAATTCATATGAATCAGAGCACCTCTATGACACTGTTCAAAAGGAACCTGGCGAGTGGATAGCACACCATAAATTTTTATTGGGAATAGCACCCACAGCTCTCCTGGACATAAGCAGTAATTACTAAATACAGTCCTGTGTACTGACTACTGTATCTATGGTATTACATTGGGATGAAACGGCTAGGCTTGAAATGACCTCCAGGTCAATAGCCCAGCTGACCCCACTTACCCATCCTCCCTTCTTCTAACATAACACCCCACCTCTCTATCTCTCCTCTACTTTCTACCTACCCCCTTTCTCTCATACCTTTCTGTTTCCCTAAGGTCAGTCTATACAATCATCTCTTTCAGACATGAAGTTTGGAACAGATTTTGATAAACCTTCTTTACAATGTAAAATGAGTATACCTTATAACTGCAGAATTGACGCTAGTACGAGCAAGAATATATAGTTTAACCATGTAATTTGTTTTTAATGTATGCTTTCTATGTCTTGTGTTTCTGTATATGATTATGGTTTTACTGTATCAAGACTATTTTTGGAAGTAACTGTATTGTATGTACCTGTCTGGAGCTTTTCTCCTCGGGTCTCTGCTGAAAGTGGGCTTTCTGCCCAGCCAGACTAACCCTGTTAACAAATATCAAATAAATAACTAATAACATCATATGATCCTATTCCTTGTATTCCAATGCTTTACTAGAAAAGGTCATATAGACTCTGTCGCAACTTGCTAGGAGGGAAAGTTTAGTTTGTTTTTTCTTTCTTGTATTTTGGATTGCTTTATTGTCTTCTATTTTGCATGTTGTCCATAGGTTAGTGTTGGGGTACATTCCCTTGTGGGCCATTTTAAGCCTAGCCAGTTATTTCATTTGAGAATCAAACCCTGTACTTTGTATCTGTAAGGTAAACACCTTAACCATTATTCCATCCCCCAAATTTGGAAACTGGTAATATTGCAATAGGGAAATGTTGTCAAACTGGCATTTCATCCAAAGGAGGACACACGAGTGCAGCGTCCCCATCTCCCCTTAACGGGTACTGTAATATCTACTCTGTCTACATGGTGTAGGAGTAAGACCCAAAGCCTTCTACATCAAATGCAAGTATGCTACCTTTTGTGCTATTACCACTGCACAAAGGTATGGGTTTGTACTAGGCTAGCTGCCCTTTTGGACCATTTTACGCCTAGCCAATTTCCCTCAAAGATAAGAATCAAGCTCTGTACCTTGTGTCTCTAAGCTAAGTGCCTTAAACTGCCCTGAAGCGGCATTTTAAGTCAAGCAAATAACCCAAGGTCAGAATCAAACTCTGAACATTATGTGTATGAAGTGAAGACATTAACCATTATTACAAACCTCTCATTTTTTTTCTTTACATTGTGGTTTACTTGTATTCTGCTTTTAATTGCACATTTAAACTAAGAAAGAGACCATGGCTGTGTCTCTTGTGAGTTGCACAGAAATTAAGTTTTCTCGCATCCTCCTTGTAGTGTTTTTTTAACTCATGTCTTTCTAGTTGCGTGCCCTTTATGTTAATTTGACCAAATATCTCTTTCCCTCTCCTCTTTCATTGGCTATTGTGAGTAAGCACAAAATTATCATTTTGCGAAATCACTCCCTTCATCTCTTTAAATGTATTGGCCATCCCACTGTATTCTATGGAACCAGAATTCAAAGTGCCTTCCAATCTATCTTGGTCTTTTAAATTAGTGGCTCTCCACTTAGATAGCTAAAGCTTAAGTTACCCCCTCTTTCACATCTAACTGCTTAGTGCATACTGCAGCTCTTAGGATATTAAACCCTTTTTCCATCTTAGCTGTAAAATCTGCAACGTCTACTCCAAGACCACCAATTACTGGAGGGTTGCATTCTGCCTCTCAGTAGTCATCTTGGGATTAACACTTCTGTTTTCTCCTGGTGAGAGAAGAAGCATAAGAGCATTATTTCCTGGGGACTGCTGATCACTGGAAATCCTAATAACTGCTTCATAGGTGCCAGATTGAAATTTGTGCTTATATTTTGCTCCTGGCGAAGGCGCAGAGCGCATAGATTCCTGATTGTGTCTGCTTGGGCAATGAGTGTCTGTGCTTAACCTTCCTGATCAGCCTGGTCGCTATTTAAAGCATCTGCCAGGAAAAGGCTACAACAAGCCTACAGAGCCTTAAATCATTTGGGACAAGGGTGTGGATCATGAAACAAGCTGCGGCCTGCTTCTCACCTTGGGATTGGTGCTATTGTTTTGCTTCTGGTGAGAGAAGAAGCAGAGGGGTACTGTATCCCAGCAGAGTGAAGCCGTGGTGAGACCAACACCAGTAGTGACCAGGCAGTAATCGTTTAGGTGACCGCCCCCTTTTCATCATTCCTGACAAGCCAGTTCTTTCTTTTTCAGTAAGTACTGCTTGATTTGTTTCTAACTTCAGAATATCTGCCCAAATACTTTATCTGTAAATCGTCAGGCGTTACTTATTAGTTTCCCCTCAAGTGTTCGGCAGTATCCCGTATAGCCACAGACACCTTGAGTTGACATTTTTTCTGTAAAAGCACCACTGAAGTTTCACTAATACCTAGTTGCAAACAGGACAAGTAGTTTGCAGTGACAAGCACTGCCCCCGGAGTTGCAAACCGGATATTCTTGACATTAGTTTATATTCTCACTCCATCTGGCTAATGAATAAAAAAGGATCTATTGCCATGGATATGAACTTTCCCACTATCTCTGTTACCAGCTTGGTGGATATGGGCATCCTGAGGCAATGTAGAAATTGCCTCATATTTACTGACAACCAGTTAAGTCTCAAACAAACTGATACGGTATGTGAGAGATGTATTTACACAATGTCTCTGGAGGCAAAGCTCTCGCATAAAAGTACTCCTAATGTTAATAAGATTGTCAGTAGTACACATGCTGCACCCATCACACACAATTCAAAGCAGACATATAGACTCACATATGCTGAGGCACTTAAATGTAACCTTCCTAAACCCCATAGACCTCCTAGATGAAGTACACATACAAAAACCCCTCAGCAACCCCAAATGCACTATTTCAAAACAACACCCACATCTCATGGGGCCTCTACTTCTAAGCCCATAAGGCAAGTCACCACACAATCCAACACTGTGGTCATCAGAGACTCCATTGTGAGATACACTAATGTCCCTCTTACCAGGCCTAGTAAGGAGAAAGTCACGGTCAGTTGCTTATCAGTGGCTAGGATCCACCACATTATGCATGCACTCAGGTCATTGGACCACAAGTACCAGTATGACCAGTCATTGTCTATGTGGGTGTAAATGACCTGAGATGTACCTCCCTAGACTATATGAACAGCGATATCATGGAGCTCTCATCCCAGATTGGGTTGATCCTAGCATTAAGCAGCATTTTCCCTTTTCCAAGGATGATGCCACAGTATGAACAAAAGATGACTGACTTTAATAATTGTCTTAGATTCTGGTGTCATTCTAAGGGGGTGCAGTATTTGTCAGCATGGAAAGAGATTGTCAACAGACCATGCTGATTTGCCAGGGACGGTCAACACCTCTCCCCTCTAGCCTTTTGAATATTAGCTAAAGCATTGTCTTCCCCCATAGTGCCTTTTTTAGGCAATGACAAACTGAAAGTACTTCCAGTATAGCAAATCACAACCAATAAAATCTAAAGGTGCTACTGCTCAGTGCTAGGAATCCAAGCAAAAAACTCCACTCCCTAGAAGCTCCTTCACCCTAGAGAATGCTGATGTCTGTGCGGTCACTGAGACATTGTTTAAAGCCATGGAGAGCACACCAATATTACATGGTTATAATGCCTTCCACACATTTAGGCCAGATACTACACAGACAGGGATTAAAGATGAATATACCTCAAGGCTGGTTGAGCTTCTCCATGTTTAAATCACCATAGGCAAAATCAAATACCACTTACTTGCAAGCTATACATCCCCCTTTATGACCCAGGAAACCCATACTGTGTATTTAAACTTATTGGAAAATCTCACCATCCAATCCAATACCATATTCATGGGTGACCATACCTCTCAACCTGCAATCATCAGAAATCTGGACGACGGCAAAAGTAGGAACAACTGACCAAAAATCAGCACACCTAATTAGCATAAATCTACATATACGATGTTATAGTTCCTCCCACTTCATTAGCATTGTGGGACACCATCACACAGAAAAACGAGTTTAAAGAAAGTTTAAAAACTAAAGGACAAAATGATGCAAAATGTAAACAAAAATGTTTATATCCTGTTTTATTCAGATTGATTTTACTAGTCACTCATACTAAAGCTTAGACTGGTATAAATAAAATACATTTTTTAATAAAAAATCAATACAATAAAAAAGTCTAAAATGGTTAAAGCAGTTACTTAGAAATTATTGCTATCAACCGACATGTACCTGAGTGGTGGCAGGAAACTGCAGTACATAGGACAGCATAAGAACAGCGAGCAAAGTCCACATGGACAGATAACGGTCATGGAGGTCACAAGTAAACCAAAGACTCTCAAAAGGAAGAAACCTCAGCCACTAAATGGACAAAACAACTTGCAGGTCACCATGATTCAGCTGTTTTGGCTGCCAGAGCAAAGTTGCATGCAGATGAAGCATTCTTACCTAGTCATTATTTATTAAGTCAAAAGTTACCACATTTTCTGCAACAGTCAGCAGGTTTAAGAGTAAATAAGAGGGACAGACATAAATCAGGGAGAGATGGGGGGTATGCCAAGAAGCATATGAATGGCTCACGCTCCATTTCAATGATGTAGTTGCAGGTTTGAGCACTCCCTTTTAGAGTCCGGTAAACCAATGAAAACAAGGAGCCTCACTACCCACCCCGCTGAATTAATTGGTAATCTCTGAAGGAAGCTTTGTATACAGATATTGGGAGGTGGGGTTACTGTCAACAAAGAACCTAAAACAAACACTACCCACCCCACTGAATTAATTGGTATTCTCTGAAGGAAGCTTTGTATACAGATAGTGGGAGGTGGGGTTACTCCTAACAAAGAACCTAAAATAAACACTACCCACCACTCTGAATTAATTGGTATTCTCTGAAGGAAGCTTTGTATACAGATAGTGGGAGGTGGGGTTACACTTAACAAAGAACCTAAAACAAACACTACCCACCCCTCTGAATTAATTGGTATTCTCTGAAGGAAGCTTTGTATACAGATAGTAGGAGGTGGGGTTACTGTCAGCAAAGAACCTAAAACAAACACTACCCACCCCGCTGAATTAATTGCTATTCTCTGAAGGAAGCTTTGTATACAGATAGTGGCAGGTGGGGTTACTCTTAACAAAGAACCTAAAACAAACACTACCCACCCTGCTGAATTAATTGGTATTCTCTGAAGGAAGCTTTGTATACAGATAGTGGGAGGTGGGGTTACTCGTAACAAAGAACCTAAAACAAACACTACCCACCCCTCTGAATTAATTGGTATTCTCTGAAGGAAGCTTTGTATACAGATAGTGGGAGGTGGGGTTACTGTCAACAAAGTACCTAAAACGAACACTATCCACCCCGCTGAATTAATTGGTAATCTCTGAAGGAAGCTTTGTATACAGATAGTGGGAGGTGGGGTTACTCTTAACAAAGAACCTAAAACAAACACTACCCACCCCTCTGAATTAATTGGTATTTTCTGAAGGAAGCTTTGTATACAGATAGTGGCAGGTGGGGTTACTGTCAGCAAAGAACCTAAAACAAACACTACACACCCCACTGAATTAATTGGTATTCTCTGAAGGAAGCTTTATATACAGATAGTGGGAGGTGGGGTTACTCTTAACAGCGAACCTAAAACAGAAAGAACCAGCAAGCTGAAAACCGGGGGTTGTAGACTTTGACGTGATGAATCGGGTGTTCGCATTCGCTCCTCAGTGGACCTTTGCAATAACCATCTACAAACATGAGGCATATTCTAAAGTTTGCAAGCCCCTGTAGGAATCTCTTGTTTTAAGAAGGAAGACAGCTATCAATACATGAGAAAAAAATTATATTCAACTGTGTAGGCAATTAGGCAATAAAATTAATTAGATTTAATTCTTCCGTAGTATTACCAGCATTAGGCATCACACAGAATGCATTTTTGCATTCAGCTCTTTTTTTCCTTCTGTGCGTTAGTTCAATCCAAACCTTCCTCTCATGTAAATACTTTTCAAATATGTCCTGTGTCTTCCCCCACTCGATATGTTATACTTTTTGTTAAAGTTAGAAAAACTCAAAAGGCACTGCAAAACGTGAACTTAAAGCAAACTGAAAAACAGCTGGAACGGCAATGGAATGGCAATAAAAGGAGCCCAGACTAGATAGCTTAATCGCACACTGTTGACCAGGTTACCGAAAAACGAAGAGTATACAGGTCCCATAGTAAACTAGCAGTCAAAGGGATGACTAAACAGTAAATGAACAGTTACTTATGGTTCGGCCTCAACACTTTCAAAGAGCACCACATAGCTGGCGGGAATGCAGCCGTACTCAGTCTTCTCCCCATGTGGCATATTTTCTTCGGGGCTTTGTCATACCACCACTCATTCTCTGTAGGTTTATCCAGTACCTAATCTCAGCACAAATCACAGTACAACAAAAGCACTCTGGTTTGGGCTTTCTTCTTTAATTATCAGTCACTCCTAAAGCGTAGTAGTTGCCATCTTCAACAGGTGAAATCACGAGGCTGCAGAATGAGAGTTCACCAGTTCAAGCTGCGTAAGCAAACTCAAAATCTCTGCCAATCAGTGTGGCTGTATTTTCGCACTCCCAGTTTCCAAGTCATACAGGCAGTCAGGCTCATAAAGCTGATGTCAACATGCACACCCCTGCATGTTGATGAACTGGGGTACAGGCACAGAGATTTCTGGATTTTGTAAACACAAACTCCCTGAACCAGATTGTCAATACACCAACCATGGGTGCAACTATACTGGATCTGGTCATCATTAATATGGGAAGGTGTTGCACACCCCCTAGAGTAATGTCTTTTTTGGTATGGTCAGACCATAAGATGGTCTCCTTTGAAGTAAAAATAAAACCTGAAACCCCAGCTAAGCCTGGAATATTCAGGAACTACTTAAAGGCTAACTTCCTACCATTAAGTGATAACCTGGCAAAATTTCAAGCCCCCATAAACCCTGACAACACTGCTGCCTATGCAGAATTGTTCACATAAACCCTATACAAGCATGTTAATAGCTGCATAGAGGCAACTGTACCCACCAGGAAGAAGTACAGAACTAACTCAAAAAACAAACCACCCTGGTAGAATCACAACATCAGTAGGCTGTATGACAGAAGGAAGAAAATCATGCCAAAAATTAGGAGATGCAGTACCCATCAGGATAAAAGTAGTCTCATCAAACTAAATAAAGTACTCAGATGACAAAGTCTACCAAAGCCAAATTTGAGGTAAGTTTGGCACCTCAGGCCAAGGACAACCAGAAGATATTTTTTTAGCTATGTCCGCAACCTCAAGGGAATTGTGTGCATGGAGCCACCTACTCTGAGCCGGAAAACGGGGCAAGCCCACTGGCTGGCAAATTCATCTCCAACTTTACCCCTCTCTCCCCATCAACCTTCCCTCTGGAAATACCAGTGAATATAACTCCCCCTGCTATCACTAGGGAACAGGTCCTTAATGCTGTCTCTAAGGCCAAGAACACTATGCAGTGTTCCCAGACAGTATCTCATGATGCCTTCCAAATAACATGAAACATGATGTGCCAGGCCCTCTGGAATTGCTATTAAACTGTAGTCTCCAAACAGTCTTTGTGCTTCATGAATGGAGAATAGCAACAGTCACCCTCTGCACAAAGGTGGGCCATCTACAGACCCTGGAAACTACAGACCCATAAGTGTCACTAGTCTCATATGCAAAACCATGGAAAGAATTATTACTGAAATGATCAATAATGACATAGGAAACCTCCAGACACTAGACCCAACCCAGTTTGGTTTTATCAAGGGCAAGCCATGCCTACTCAACCTGGTGAACTTCATTGAGAAGGTCACCAAAGCAATGGATGTGGACAAAATGGGTCACACTTCCTACCTTGACCTGGCCAGGGCATTTGACACAATCCCCCACTCTGGCATTGTTGGCAAACTTAAAGAGGTTATGTACAAACCTTTATGTCACCCAGTGGATAGCCAGCTGGCTCACAGACAGGACCCAGGAAGTTGGTATTGGGGTGTCCACCTCTACAAAGAGGCTGGTCACAAGCAGAATCCCTCAGGAATCGGTCCCAGGACTACTCCTTTTTGACATTTACTTTTCTGAAGTCAAGGCCAATGTCAGCAGCCTCTTGCTGACTAAATTTGCAGATAATTGCAAATTAGGAGCTGTCAATGTATCGCCCACCTACACAAATATTCCCCATAAAGGGCTGACACAGACATACAACTGCTGCTACAGCCGTGGACTAAAACTAAATGCCAAGAAATGCATAATAGTATCCTTAGGGAAGTCATCCACTCCTGTTAACTATCATACTGACAACACACCCCTATGAGCTTACCCAGTATTCAGGGACTTGGGAACACACACAGACAGTAATTTAGCCTTTGCCTATCGTGTGTCTACAGTAATGAGGAAATCATTCTCCTTTGTGCAAATTATAAACCAAGGTATGGCATCTAGGTCCAAGGAGGTCATTGCTCCACTGTATTTGACATTGAGTACAATGCTTCCTTTGGTATGTACCTAACCAGGTATATCCAACAATTGGAATGTACACAGAGGTTCCTCACTAAAAGAATACAGGGTGTAAGTAACATGTCCTATGCAGACCACCTCAAGGCCCTATCCCTGTATTCTGTCTCTTATGGGCTCTTGAGGGGAGATCTATGCTTGGCATCCAAGGCATTATCAGACCCCACTCTGATGGACATCTTGTATATCCACAAAACAAACAGCACCAGAATTATCCATTCTAAAGACTTAAAGCTTGCCTGTGATATAAATAGGACCTGCTGGAGAAACAGGTATGTATCCCAGAGACTACCCCTTCTCTGGAACAGACTCCCCATCCATGTTCCTCCCTAACCCAATTCAAGTGTAACATGGACAACTGGATGGGGAGCAGGAAATTAATCCTAGTTTGGCACCTACTTCTCTAATGGACACAGACAACCTGTAAATGGTTCATCTCCCATGCACCTGTTTGTAAATGGTTCATCTTCCAGGCCCCTGCTTACACTTACCAAGGGTACTAGAACTTGTTAGAGATTTGGGATGCATGGCTAGGCTTAAAAAGGCCCTTGTGGTGGTTAGCCTAGTAAACACATATGAACCTATTACCTTGTGATGCCTGTGCACTGGCCCTGTAATCTAGGAGCCTCAATCCTCATAACTAACACCAGTGAGGGGCATCCACATTGGGAAGGATAACAAATACACACAGTAAAGTACAATTTCCCTTAAAAGCATACAGAGATCAGAGTCAGTCTAAGGCTGGTTTCTCCCTTTCTCTCCAGATCTCCAATAAGACTCCCCACTGGCACAGCTGTAGAGTGGGGTCCTTAGCTAGGGTCTCAAGCCAAGTCCTCCTAGCACTCTCTCTGTCCAACCAGTGCTTTGTGTCCCTGCCCAAGTAGCTGACACACACAGACTTTGAGATATGATTTATATACAACCACACAGACACTCCTGTGGAAGGCTGGCACAGGTTCACTAATTGTGCCTCTTTTGCTCCGGCTATAAGGTAGTAATCACTGCCACCAGGACCCTTTCTTATCAGCTACTAAAATTGCCCTTACCAAAGGGTGTCCAATTATTACTGTGCAATATTATTATCCAAATGGAAAGTGTGACTGAGCAGCAAGGCTTATTTGGAGTGGCTTTGTACAGTATCACTATATACATGCAATGTACCCTAGAGATTAAATTACCTCTACATAAAACAGCCACAGTTAAAAGGTTTTAAAAAATATTTAATAATAAATAAAAAAACACAAGACAATACTTCTTACTACACAGTGCTAGTCAATAGTTCAGAGATCACAGGAAAATGCTTAAATAATACAGTAGAATAGTTCTGACATCAATATAGAAAACAGCTAGTATAAACTTACTATTTTCTATTTCTTAAGGAAAACACTAAAGTCTAGGATCCTACTTACATACAAAGCAAAGGAAGTGCTGGTGAGTTGTCAGTTCTGAAGACAAATCCAAAATGCTCTCTCTCTGTCTCTGAGAAAGTCCTTTAAATTGATAATACATCCTGCTGACTCATTTTAGATTACATCATTCTTAACAATTTTCTGGTTTCCCAGGGTAAGAGAAACTCTACATTTACATTGCTTTGATCTTGCACCTGGTCAGGAAACCACGGTAATTAAAGGCATTATATAATGTACAAATCTAGAAATTAATTCTGGTCTCAAAACAATGGAAAGAATCTGCTGGTTCAGACATCATGGCTCCGAGTTTAAGATCAAGCAGTCATACAAAGCTTGACTTATCAGCTTTCTTCCAGCAGAGGGCACTGTTATTACATTTTTGACATTCATCATTTAACACCATTTTCTTCCATTTAAGAGAACAAGTCTGTGGCTTATATTAATATTTAAGAGAACAAGTCTGTGGCTTATATTAATACTTAAAAATGACAGAATTATCTACACAATTCTATCTAGCTAGGCTGGCAGCCTTCACATATCTTCCCCCCTTGGAGAAATCAGCTAGTTTTTCAAGTGACGCTTGAAAAATGTTGCTTGAGAGGGTTAGGTCTATCTGAGTATACCTTACCCCATTCCCTGTCTTGAGAGCTTATCTGCATTGGCATTGCTACTCCCATTGTGGTGCTGTACTGACATATCATATGCTTGCATCCTTAGGCTCCATCTTAGCAACTTGGCATTTTTGCTGGGTGGCTCTGTTTAACCATGTTAGGGGATTGTGATCTGTCACTACAGTGAATTTTCTTCCATACGGATAAGGCTGAAGTTTCTTCAGTGCCCATACTATGGCTAGATATTCCTTTTCTACAGCTGCATAGCATTCTTTCCTGGGTTAGAGCCTACAACTGAGATAAACCACTGGGTGCTCTTCACCCTCTGAAGAAATCTGGGTAAGTACAGCGTCCACCCCATGGTTTGAAGCATCCACCTGCACAACAAATTATTTGCTGTAATCTGGACTGGCTAACACAGGGGATCCTCCCAAAGCTTCTTTAAGCTTCTGGAATGCCTGCTCACATGCTGTGGTCCACACTACCTTATCTGGCCTGTTCTTCCTTCTCAGGTCTGTGAGGGGAGCAGCTATGGTATTATAACTGGGGATGAATTTTCTGTAGTACCCTGTTGTCCCAAAGAATGCCCTTACCTCCATTTTGGTAACAGGTGCAGGCCATGCCTGAATGTCTTACACTTTGGCAGGTTCTGGCCTGATCTTACCACTCCCCACTATATGTCCCAGGTAGGAGACCTCTGCCATACCCACTTGACATTTGCTGGGTTTAATGGTCAGTCTTGCCCTCTGTAGTCTGCCCAGCACCTCTCTGACATGTTGAAGGTGCTTTTGCCAGGAATGGCTGTAGATGACAATATCATCTAGGTAAGCAAGTGCAAACGCTCCTACTAGGATATGATCTACCAGCCTCTGAAAAGTTGCTGCGGCATTTTTCATCCCAAAGGACATCTTTGTGAACTCATGCAAGCCAAAAGGAGTCGTAAACGCTGACCTCTCTCTAGCACTGGGAGTCAAGGACATGTGCCAGTAACCCTTGGTAAGATCAATGGTTGTAAGATACTTAGCCCCACCCAGCTGCTCTAGGGTCTCATCTGTCCTAGGCATGGGGTAAGCATCTGACTCTGTGTGACTATTTAATTTCCTGTAGTCCACACAGAACCTGGTGCTGCCATCCTTCTTTGATACCAGCACCACTGGGAAGGCACAGGGACTGTTGGACTCTTGAAATTACCCCTAGTTCCAACATTTCCTGTATCTCCTCCCTCAGAGTCTGTTTGACTCTCTCTCAGGTGCCATATAAGGGTCCTGCCTAATAGGCCTTTGGGGTGCTGCACCAGGTGGGTGCACCCTGGTTTCCCAGTGAACATGTCCCCAAACTCCTGTAACACTGCTCAGATTTCTCGAACCTGGGTGGGAGATAGCTGCTGGGACATTGCTACCCCTTCCATTGAGGTGTCAGTCCGAGCCTCACTGAGGAGATCAGTCCCCAGATCTTCCTCAGACTCCACCTGCAGTCCACTGCAAATACTCAGCACAAGGGCCTCCCTATCATGGTAAGGTTTCATCATGTCAACATGGTACAATTTGTGCTCCGGGCCTCCTGCCTAGCAGATGCATCATGTAGTTAACATCAATTACCTTTCTTACCACCTGTAGGGTCCTTTCCAGGCTGCTTGCAGCTTGTTGTGTGACAGGAATGAGAACCATTACCTGCTGCCCCACAGCATACTCTCTAGCTCAAGCATTCCTGTCATACCAGACCTTTTTCTGCTGTTGGGCATCTGCCTGTTTATCCTGGGCCTTGTCCTGAAGTTTAGGATGTATGCCACAACAGACTCCTTGTGAGATTCACACTCGCCTTCCCATGCATCACAAATTAAATCTAGAAGTCCCCTCAACCTATGACCATACAGCAACTCAAAGGGTGAAAAACCTGTGGATTCCTGGGGCACCTCTCTGTAAACAAACAGATGGGGTAAATATTTGTCTCACTTCCTCTTAAACTGCTCTGCAAATGCCTGTAGCATGGATTTGATTGTGGAGTTTGACCTCTCAACAAGACCATTAGTCTGGGGATGGTAGGGGCTGGTCTGCAGGTGCTTCCCCCACAGTACTTCCACAGACGAGCCAGCAGGTCTGACATGAAACTGGCTCCCCTGACAATATTTCTTTTGGGAAACCAACCCTGCTGAAAATCTCTAACAAAGAATTTTCTACCTCAATGGAGTACAAAGCCACTGCCTCAGGGAATCTTGTAGCATAATCTACTACCACTAGGATATACTTTTTCCTGGTGGACCTTGGGGTACTCAGAGACCCACAATATCCATAGCTACCCTCTGAAATGGCTCCTCATCCAAAGGCAAAGGCATCAAAGGAGCTCTCACCTTGTTTCCTGCCTTTCCTACCTTTTGGCACTGCTCACAGGTCCTGCAGTACTCAGTTACATCTCTGGAAATTCCAGGCCAATAGAAGTTTTGCATAATATGCCTCTTTGTACATTTTATGCCCATATGGCCTGCAAATGGGAATATCATGGGCTATGTCTAGAAGTGCCAGATGGTAGGATCTAGGCACTACCAACTGCTGTACTCTCTCACCTTCTAGCCCTCCCTCAGGGGTCCACTCTCTATACAGTAATCCTTTGTCCCAGTATACAGATTCCCCTTCCCTTGAGAATCAGGTGCCTCACTAGGTACCTGCCTCAGGCCTTGCAATGTAGGGTCTGAGAGCTGAGCCTGTCTCAACTCTCTCTCTTTGTAACCCTTCCCAGCTCCCCTTCCACAAGACGTTTGGCATTCTCTGACAGTGGTGCCTCACTGCCAGCCTGGTTACTACTACTACTCACCTCTACCTTTGCAGTCACTCTGTCCAAGGGAACATCAGTACTTACAAGCAGCTGTGGCTCACCTTCATAGGGTCATAGGTGTGTACTAGGTTAATGGCCCTGGAGCCTTTACAAGCCTAGCCCATACGATTACCCTGGCATAGTGCCACCTGACCTTAGTTTCCAGTGCCTCTGTTGAGTAAAGCCACTGGAGTGATCCCCAGGGTGAATTTTCTATTTCCCATCCACTCATCAAGATTTCTCTTGAAGAGGGCCAGTGAGGTGCTCTGCTTGACATGTATGGGAAGTCTCTTCCATAGCCTGGGCAGTCTCTGGGTTATGAACCTGTCCCTCCAGCATTTTCTGTTGATTATGGTAATAAGGTTGAGGTCTCTGGAACATGTGGTGTGGAGGGATTGGGATTTCTTTAGATGTAGCATTTCTAACAGAGCTGGGACAGACATGGCTTTGTAAGTCAAGCAGAGATCGCCTCTAAGTAGGCGGTATGAGACAGCGAATAGTTGGAGTTTATTTAGTCTGCCCATATAGGACAAACATTTAAGGCCTAGGATCTTCTTTGTCAGGTACTTTTGCAGCCTCTCCAGTCGTTGCAGATGTTTAGTGAGGTACATGCCAAATGGGCCATTGTACTCAATGACTGGCCTAATGAGGGAAGAGTACAGGGAGACAATGACCTCCCTTTCTTCCTGGATGCAAAACCCTTAGTAATGAGATGTGCCACATTGAAGGACTTTCTGATCACAGTGGCAATGTGGTGGTCAAAAGAGAGGTTGCTCTCAACGTGTGTTCCCAGATCACTTATAATGCCTTCTGTGTTCAGTGGACTACCATCGATGTGGTAATTCATTGGAACCAGGTTTTTCCCAAAGGGGGTGACGACACATTTTTTGGCAATGAGTTTAAGGCCATGGTTCTGACACCAGTTGTTGGTCTCAGTGAGGCGATTCTGTAGGATGTGAACATCACTTGGGAAGTTAATAATGGCTCCCAACTTGCAATCGTCTGCGAACTTTGTCAGCCAGAGTCCCTTTGTGTTGACCTGGACTTCAGAGAAGTAGATACCAAACAGGAGAGGACCCAGGACTGAACCCTGTGGGACTCCACTCATGACTTGTCAGTAGTTTGACTTGGAGTCAGCTACTTTCACACTGTGGGTTCTACCTGTGAGCCAGTTTGCAACCCACCTAGTGATATAGGGTTGATGCCTAGCTTAGTGAGTTTTTCTATGATTCCTGGGTGGGGAATGGTATCAAAGGCCTTGGCTAGATCAAGGTAGGCTGTATGAACCACCTTGCCTTCATCCACAGCTCTGGTGACTGACTCAAAGAAGTTGGCTATGTTGAGCAGGCATGATCTACCCTTCACAAAACCAAACTGTGTGGGATCCAAAGTTTGGAGATTCCCTATGTCCTTGTTTATTAGGTCCATGATGATGCATTCCATAGTTTTGCATATCAGACTTGTCAGGCTAAAGGAGCAATAGTTCACAGGGTCTGTAGTCGCCCCTCCTTTGTGGAGAGGCATGACTAGTAGTGCAACATTTGGTAGGGACAAAGCCTGAGGTGAGGCTGTGATTGAGCAGGGCATACTGATGAGGTGCCAGTTCACTTTGTAGTTCATGTAGAATACAGCCAGGGATATTGTCAGGTCCCATAGAAGCTGTATTCATGGCCTTGGACAGTGCTGTTTTGACCTGTGCAGCAGTAATACTCGGTGCCTGGCAATCTACTGGTATTGTGACTGTTCCCTTGGGGGGGGGGGGTAAAGCTGGCACTGAATCTGTTGGCCAGTATATTGGCAATATCTGTTGGCTCTGTATAGGAGGTACCATTGTGCAGTAGCTCAGAGCAAATCTGGGTATTGCCATGGAGATTCTTTACATAACTATCGAAGGCCTTGTGGTTTTCTTTAATATCTGCTGCAATTCTGTTTTCATAGCTAGCTTTAGAGGATTTGATGAGGGATCTCAACTTTTTTAAGGCTAATAAGGGAGTTTTTCCAGTCTTGGGACTTCACCTTATTCTGCATCAGTTTCCTCCTTCTCTTGTAGAGTTTGTTTATGGCAGGGGACCACCAGATTGGCTTCCTTTTTTTCAAGGAGAGCATCTTGGTTCTGTTGGGTATAGCGAGATCCATGCATTTGTGTACATGTTCGTATAGTGCATTGGTGTATGATTCGGTGGTCATGCAACTGATCTGCATTTGCATGGGTGCTGTAAAGTTATCCACCTCTGTTTTTAGGAGCCCAACGTTAGCTTTTGAGAAGTTTTTCATGGTGGTTACCTTTGCGGGGTGGGAGAGATGTGGATTTCCAAGGTGATTAGTTTGTGGTCAGATCTAACCAGGGAGGAGTTGACTGTTGGTGTAGAGCAATGGTCACCCATGTTAGTAATGACCAGGTAAAGGATGTTACTACCTCTAGTGGGAATAAAAACAAGCTGGTCCAGAGCACTGGAATTAATGAATTCCAGAAAACGCTGGACAAGTCTCACTGCTACAGAGTAGCTCCCTCCGTGAAGTAACCACCTCACCAGTCCTGGCTGCAAGTATGTGGTCTGTCTGGGTCTCCCTCAGGCTACCAAACCTACATGCTTGTCTCAAAGTCCGACTGAGTGTAACTGCATAAACACATGGTACTGCCTTATCAAAATCCTTCCCTATCAGGACATCTGCAGGATGGTAGTTTGGTACCCCTGTTGTCTCAAGACAACCTACTATTGGCATTTTGTCTTTCTCACTTACTGGCTCTATCACCTTTTGTTCCCAACCTTGCCTCTGTGGACATCTGTATGCCACATGGCCCCACTGGTTACATTCAAAACATTTAACCCTAGGTCCTGGACATGCACCTGGACAAGTGGCTTCCCCTACTACTGGCAGATTCTGTTGCAGCAGTCTGAGCTGCCCATCATGGGTTCCTTTAGACCCATGAGCAGTACTGGGGGTACCTTTACTGTGCAGGGATGCCCTGATTGCTAGGTGTATGTTTCCCTTCTTCCCCAACTCATCTGAAGTAGCACATTGTCTATCAGCTAACCATATCCTCATGTCCTCAGGCAAAGTGCTAAGGGCTTGTTCCCTAACCATAAGGTCTGCCTGCCCTTCAAAAGTGGTGACCTGGCATCCAGTCACCCACCTTTGAAAATAAGTGCTCAGTTCAGCAACATATTCACATACACTTTCATCTGCCTTGCATCTATGCTCACAAAACGTTTTCCTATACGTTTCAGGTGTTAGCTTAAAAAATTCTAACAAACAATTCTTAACAGCAGTATAATTAAAACAGTCAGTGTCAGACATTTTGGACAAAATAGTTACAGCTTTGTCATGGAGTAAGGGGGTCAGGAACTGTACCCAGGGTCTTTGGTCAACATCATAATGTTTACATACCCTCTCAAACATATGAATGAAACTTTCAAAATTATTTCCCTCTGTAAGCTGCGGAAGAAATTTACTGACCTTTTGTGCTTCTGGGGTCCAGTTACTCCCTTCCCCATTACCTCCATGACTCTGGCGAAGAGTCAATATCTCCTTTTCATGCTGTCTCTGCCTATCCTTTTCCTCAGCTTCCAGGCATAGCAGTGTCTCACTCTCCTCAGCCTGTAGACATATGTCTCTCTGCTGCTTCTGTTTCCAAATGCCTGGCCTCCAACTCAAGTCTCTTTAGCTCCAGATGGATTTTTAAGTCCTCTGCAGAAAGGTTGAGCTGTCCATTTTCTGAGTGTTGTACAGCTCCACGGCCAGTCTGATCATCCTCCTGCTTGATGTTTTCTGATGCAGCTGTGACCAAAGCTGCAATCATGTCTGCCTTAGTCAGGTTTCCATGCACCAGTCCCTTAGCCTGGCACATCTCAGCCAACTGGCTCCTTGATAGCTTGCCACACTCCTCTGCTGACATGCTTGCCTGCTCTCCCTGACTAACTAAGCAAACAAAAGAAATAAAATAATTTGTGATCTGAACTCTGAATATTCACTGTGTGGCTAATTTAGAGTACAAAAAACACCTTCAGTGATCACTGTACACAAGCTACAGGAATTCACTATCCACACCACTACAAGCCAATTGCCAACCAATTAATATGTGGTGTGGGTATCCCACCACTTCCACCAATTAATGTGATGCCTGTGCACTGGCCCAGTAATCCAGGACCCTCAATCCTCACCACTAACACCAGTGCGGGTGTTCCACATTGAGAAGGATAACAAATACACACACAGTAAAGTACAATTTACCTTAAGAGCACGCAGAGATCACAGTCATTCTTGGCTGTTTTTTCCCTTTCTCTCCAGATCCCCAATAAGACTCCCCACTGGCACAGCTATAGAGTGGGGTCCTTAGCCAGTGTCCTAAACCAAGTCCTCCTAGCACTCTTTCTGTCCAACCAGTGCTTTGTGCCTCTGCTCAAGTTATAACCTACCAATATTAGTCAATATAAACAATCTTTTCAGAAGTAAAAGTCATCTGAATAATTCCACATTAAAGAGATCTGTAATTTACAACGAAGTTGTTGATGAACAACTTTACATTTCTGTCTACAAATTCACTGCCTGCTGCACTTAGAATTAATTGTCTATGTTATGTTAAATAAGTTGGTAAATTGGTACTATTGTAGTAGAAAATGGCTGGCAAACTGACAACAAGTTCATAGTTACTGGCATTGCATTCAAAGGAGGACACATTCAGGAGTGTGCAGCACCCCTATTCCCCCTTAAAGGGCACCAGCACCCCAGTATTAGCAATCCATCTACACGGTGTGGGAGTAGAACCCAGAGCCTTTTGCATGACAAGCAAGCATATTACTTGTTGTGGCACTAACACTGCTTTCACATTCTCTAGAACCAACACTGAGTCATTCGCTAAACAAAACGGATACACATTGAAAACAGACTTAACATGAGTAACAGTAAAGTCCTCTTCCCCTGAATCTCACAATTCCTTGAAAATGCACTGAAATGCACAATTCCTTCAGCAGTCTGGTAGTTGGTGTAGAGGATTCAGGTACTTGCCTCCTGTAACTAAGGTACAGGGTTTGTACCTGAGTCAGTTAATTGAGTACCATTTCCCCCCTTAACGTGGGCATTATGCAGAACTCTGTGCACTCTTACACACAACAGCAAGTGTAGAATGTGTTTACATCTGTGTTGGTGTTTGTATATTTAAAGATGCATGCTAGTCCTGAATGTGTTTACATCTGTGTTGGTGTTTGTGTATTTAAAGATGCATGCTAGTCCTGAATGTGTTTACATCTGTGTTGGTGTTTGTGTATTTAAAGATGCATGCTAGTCCTGAATGTGTTTACATCTGTGTTGGTGTTTGTGTATTTAAAGATGCATGCTAGTCCTGAATGTGTTTCCATCTGTGTTGGTGTTTGTGTATTTAAAGATGCATGCATAGTCCTGAATGTGTTTACATCTGTGTTGGTGTTTGTGTATTTAAAGATGCATGCTAGTCCTGAATGTGTTTACATCTGTGTTGGTGTTTGTGTATTTAAAGATGCATGCATAGTCCTGAATGTGTTGACATCTGTGTTGGTGTTTGTGTATTTAAAGATGCATGCTAGTCCTGAATGTGTTTACATCTGTGTTGGTGTTTGTGTATTTAAAGATGCATGCTAGTCCTGAATATGTTTCCAAATCTGTGTTGGTGTTTGTGTATTTAAAGATGCATGCTAGTCCTGAATGTGTTTCCATCTGTGTTGGTGTTTGTGTATTTAAAGATGCATGCTAGTCCTGAATGTGTTTACATCTGTGTTGGTGTTTGTGTATTTAAAGATGCATGCTAGTCCTGAATGTGTTTACATCTGTGTATTTAAAGATGCATACTAGTCCTGAATGTGTTTACATCTGTGTTGGTGTTTGTGTATTTTGTGTTTACATCTGTGTTGGTGTTTGTGTATTTAAAGATGCATGCTAGTCCTGAATGTGTTTCCATCTGTGTTGGTGTTTGTGTATTTAAAGATGCATGCTAGTCCTGAATGTGTTTCCATCTGTGTTGGTGTTTGTGTATTTAAAGATGCATGCTAGTCCTGAATGTGTTTACATCTGTGTTGGTGTTTGTGTATTTAAAGATGCATGCTAGTCCTGAATGTGTTTACATCTGTGTTGGTGTTTGTGTATTTAAAGATGCATGCTAGTCCTGAATGTGTTTACATCTGTGTTGGTGTTTGTGTATTTAAAGATGTATGCTAGTCCTGAATGTGTTTACATCTGTGTTGGTGTTTGTGTATTTAAAGATGCATGCTAGTCCTGAATGTGTTTACATCTGTGTTGGTGTTTGTGTATTTAAAGATGCATGCTAGTCCTGAATGTGTTTACATCTGTGTTTGTGTTTGTGTATTTAAAGATGCATGCTAGTCCTGAATGTGTTTACATCTGTGTTGGTGTTTGTGTATTTAAAGATGTATGCTAGTCCTGAATGTGTTTACATCTGTGTTGGTGTTTGTGTATTTAAAGATGCATGCTAGTCCTGAATGTGTTTACATCTGTGTTGGTGTTTGTGTATTTAAAGATGCATGCTAGTCCTGAATGTGTTTACATCTGTGTTGGTGTTTGTGTATTTAAAGATGCATGCTAGTCCTGAATGTGTTTACATCTGTGTTGGTGTTTGTGTATTTAAAGATGCATGCTAGTCCTGAATGTGTTTACATCTGTGTTGGTGTTTGTGTATTTAAAGATGCATGCTAGTCCTTCTTAAAGGAGATGCTGCTGATGTGGTTCTAAAGAAGAAGTGTTTATCACTTTTTTTTAATTAATGAAAAAGTTAATGTAGAATCCCCCTGGTCAGTGGGCCCCAGGCAACTGTCTAGGTCACTTGGTTCTGGCTGCAGCTCTGTCACTGAGTGATAGAATACAAAGTTACATTTTTCTGGGGTAACACCGAAGTGATGCTTTGCTTTGATCTTAATCCCATCAGGAATTTCTCATTAATGTGTATTGTGATCTTCACTGAAAAGTCACTTCATGATGAGGAGCCCCCTGAAAGACTGTCCTTTTTCTGAATGTCAGATTGTTTTTATTTTTTTCCTTTAAAATAAAAAAGTAAATCCCCATCTAACCACTTTGGTTTTCCATCCCACCCAAACCCATACCCCATTTGCTTTGAATTTAAAGGTGCTTGAATTGTTAGGGTCAGTGATTGGAAACATTGTCAAGCACACATTTGACCAGTATCACTTCAGGTCCTGAAATAAGAACAAGAGCTTTTGTAAACCACAAGTGATTCTTTCTTCATAATACCGAACTGACACTTCTCATTTATCCATCTCTCCCTTTGGTGTGACAGCATGGAGTGCGCAGTCCCGTCTCCAGCTCCACTATACATGCTGATAGCACTGGTAGAGCCCAGTCTGCTAGTACCATCCACAGAAAGAAACAAAATTAGACTTTGCAAACCATCATTTTATTATTTATTTATTTTTATTTTGCATTTGTTTATTTTACATTTGTTGACCGGGTTAGTCTGACTGAGCCAAAAGCCTTTTCAGCAGAAACCCGGGAAGAAACGCTCCACAGGGTTACATGAAACAATCTGAAAACAATTTAAAAACAGTTTAACAATTTTCATTTATAATAACAGTAGATGATCAGTATTAATTTAAAAAGCAAAATATAGTAGGTAGCATAATACAGTACAGATGATTTGGAATGAATCAGCGGCTACAGTAAGTATGGGGCATGTGAGTTAGAATGAGAAGAAGAGAGAGCAAAGGAAACAAGATGGACAGTACTGAGCGTTGGTTGTATCAGGTCAGCACTGCTAGTAGTTGGAGGTAGTAATGAGACGTACTTAGCTTTGTAGAGAGTAAAATAGAGCAACGGAGGAAGAATGAAGAGAGATCGGGAGAGGACGTGAGAATAAAATGAGAATAGGTTGGATTTAATATGAGAGTTGGTTGAGAAGTAGGCTGGAAGGAAATGAAATTAACGAGGCTGTGTGTTTTCATTCCGTTTACAAAAGGCAAAGCCCTTCCCCCTCTCAGCCACTGTGGTCACAGGCCCCTCCTACTCATTCACTCTTTTGTTCCTGACACTGGTGGCCAATCCCTCACTGTCATTGGTGGCCAGTCCCTCACTGTAATTGATGGCCTTAGTGAAATGATGTCTGTCTGCTCTCTAAACATCAAGTTCTTAAAAGAAGGGAAACTCTCATTTTTAAATGAAAAAGTTAAATTAATTAAATCAGGAATAAAAAGTCTTCGCCATCCATCTGCTGCAGTCTTTGGCCCCACCCACATAAACACCTGACTGTGATTGGTCGTCTTGTTCATTCTATTGGAAAGTACCAATAAAGAAAACAATCCTTTGTGTGAAAGGAAAGTATTTTATTGTATTTTCCATCCTTCCCCCTTCCTACTGCTAAATCGTTGCCTGAAGATACTGGTCAGCAGTAGCTGACAATTTGAATTTGCAGGCCCTTATCCTTCCTTCGCTGGGAAGCATACGCTGACTGCAAACTGAGGGAAGCTGTTCTCATCCTGCTGTCATTCTTTGCATTTCTTCAGGGTTTGCTTTGATCATTTCTGCCCTGTGTGCCTACTAACCATCAAGTCTGCCACTTGTTAGATATAATGCAGTGCCTGAGAGAGGCATCTAATCAGCCATTAGGGCATTTTATCCTCACTGTCATTTTGGTAATGAGATCTTTATCCATTTTTATAGGTTCATAGATTCATTCTGACTGCCCTTATGGGCCATTTTTAAGCCTAGCCAATTACCCCATGTGAGAACTGAACCCTTCTCCTTGTGTCTGTTGGGTAAATACCTTAACCATTATGTCAAGTTTCCTCTTTATTGCCTTCTTCTCTCTAATTAGTGAAATGGGCACTTTGTCGACTGTAAGGGCAGCCAATTCCCTATTTTCCATGCATGCATGCCTCTACATACACTAAAAGAGGTTTCCAGCACTGGGTTGGTTGGCAACATCCCCTTCTTCCCAGTATGAGCTGCGTGCATCATGATGGGCTTCTGTTGTCCAGCAGAGACTGTGTCATCAGAGCAGTGGTGTGAGCCAGAGAAACCACCATCCCTCCCCACCATCATGGATGGGCATTCCTCATCCTCCCTGCCTGCACCCATCTGCTGACAATCAGTTTTTGGAGAATGAATAGTACAGTTAGAGTGTGCTAGTTCACAGAATTAAAAAGTTTAGAATAATTATTAATAATTGTCAACATTATGAGCATTTCTTATTTTCTTAAATGTTTATGCACGACTTTCCCATTGTTCACTATTTCAACCCCAGATTTTCAGCTTGCCATCTGTGGAGTGTCTGCCTCACAAACTTAGGGCAATGTCATGCCACAGTTCTGTCCTGGAAAGTTATTCCATATTCATGTTGTTGTTTTACATTGAGGCAGAATTTATATACTTTGGTCTTGAGATGACTCAAAAAAGTCTGAGGCAAATATGTTTGACAACCATTTATATAAGCCTACATTTAGCAAGAGAAACCTTGTAACAGAATTAAGTATAGTACATTAAAACTGGATTTTTTTTATCATACCACTAGTTTGGTATTTTTTCTTCAGATGCATGACAAACATGTATATTCTATCCATTAATTAATGTATTTATTTATTTACTGTGAAAGGCAAGATGGGCACAAGGCTCTGTTTCAGGTGGGGCCTGGGGAGAAAAGCTCCATTTAGCTCCACGAGGTTAAAGAATGACACATTGCACGATCACGGTTTTCATTATATATACATAATAGTAAGATATGCTAATACAAAAGGTTCCGGAATGCACTAGATTTATATTAGAAATAGTACAATGTAGGCATGTTTAAACGATGCTATAGACTCAGTACTCAATTGGTTCAACATAATTTTAAGTACAGCACATGTTATTGCGGTAGTCTTAGTTGTTAGTTAAGTGTAGCACTGGCTAGTGATGTAGTGTTAGTTGGTAGTTAAGAACAGCACTTGTTATTGCCATAGTGTTAGTTATTAGTTAAGTACAGCAATAGTTAGTAGTGTTAGTTGGTAGTTAAGTACAGCACTTGTTGCTGTAGTGCTAGTTGGTAGTTAAGTACAGCATTTGTTACCGCAGTAGTGTTAGTTGGTAGTTAAGTACAGTACTGGTTATTGTGGTAGTGTTAGTTGGTAGTTAAGTACAGTACTGGTTAGTGTGGTATGTTAGCTCGTAGTGTTACTTGGTATTTAAGTACAGCACTGGTTAGTGCAGTAGTGTTAGGTGGTACTTAAGTAGGTTATTGTGGTAGTTGGTAGTTAAGTACATCACTGGCTAGTGTGGTAGTGTTAGTTGGTAGTTAAGTAAAATGCTGGTTATTGTGGTAGTGTTAGTTGGTAGTTAAGTACAGTGCTGGTTAGTGTTAGCTGGTAGTGTTGGTAGTTAAGTACAGCACTGGCTAGTGTGGTAGTGTTACTTTGTAGTTAAGTACAGCAATGCTTATTGTGGTAGGGTTAGTTGGTAGTTAACTACACAATTTGTTATTGCAGTAGTATTAGTTGGTAGTTGTGTATAGCACTGGTTAGTGTGGTAGTGTTAATAGTTAAGTACATCACTTGTTAGTAGTGTTTGTTGGGAGTTAAGTACAACACTTGTTGCTGTAGTGTTAGTTGGTAGTTAAGTACAGCACTTTTTATTGCAGTAGTGCTGGTAGTTAAGTACAGGACTTGTTATTGCAGTAGTGCTGGTAGTTAAGTACAGGACTTGTTATTGCAGTAGTGCTGGTAGTTAAGTACAGCACTTGTTATTACAGTAGTGTTAGTTGGTAGTTAAGTACAGCGCTGGTTAGTGTGGTCCTGTTAGCTGGTTGTGTTAGTTCATAGTTAAGTACAGCACTTGTTGCGGTAGTGTTAGTTGTTAATTTTATCCTGGAGTATATAACAGCTGCTTAGCCAACAGCTAATCAGAAGTTGCTTTAGTTTACCTTTGAAGATGAGTGGGTTTCATTGAGTATCACATAGAGAGGGATGCAATGTTCCAGGCCTTGGAGGTACGGCTGGAGTACAGAGTATCTACAGCTGTGTTGTTAGACTTTTGAACCATGAGAAGATGTTTAGAACTGGAGCAGAATTGCTGGTCTGGGGTGTACTTTTGTAGTAAAACTAACTTTATGCAAGATGTAAAAATGCTTGTTGTAATTAAAAAGTGCCTTTAATTCAAAGTGTCACAGACCATGTATTTACATAACAAATTAAGTTATAATGCTCAAGATATTGTTCTGAGCATCCTTTAGAAAACAAGGTTATATAACTTATTTGTCTTCCAAAATGCACAATTTATGAATGTGCTTCAGTTTGTTTAGATCTGTGTCAAAATGCATTTGCTTTCTGCCAAAGAAGACTTTATTGTTGCTTTGTAAAATTATTTCATACACTGCATGTGAAATGTTTTTTTTTGTTTACATGTAGTCATTAAGCAGCAAGTAAATTATCTGTTAAAGTTTCATGTTAGAACTATTAAGCTGATAAAGTAATACATTTTTATTTATTTAGCTGAACCAAACTTGGTAACATTAACAATTATCTTTACTAACTGAATGTAACAGTTGTGTATCCTAACTACGATATTGGTCAGTGTTGTCATTTTACACATTTGGAACAAATTGTTGTATTACAAGCCAAAAGCAGATTGTGTACTTTTGATCTGTTTTATTTAAAATCTATTTAAAGAAACAATGGTGCAGGCATTTAAAAACAACCATTGTTGCATGTTATAGTCTTTCTTTCTAGTTGCTGGCAAACATCTTGTTTTGCAAGTTTTACCCCCCCCCCCCTGTCCCTACCACCAATTCTGGACTTCAGGGGTGGATTAGTGCAGCTTTCATTTTGTTCACCATGACATACATTTTTGTTTACACAGCTTACCTTATTGTCATTGCAGCCCATCTCTAGTGGCGGTCAGAGTCTGGCAATAACACATGCTTGTTGTTTATGTCTCTCCTTCCTTGTCCTCCCATTTTCACCATGTTGCTGAACATCTTGCATTCTTTCATCCAGTCTTTCAATCTGCTTCCTTGGCTCAGTACATGTACCTGCCTTCCTCAGTACTTGGTCTGGTACATGTACCTGCCTTCCTCAGTACTTGGTGTGGTACATGTATCTGCTTCCTCAATACTTGGTGTGGTACATGTATCTGCTTCCTTAGTACTTGGTGTGGTACATGTATCTGCTTCCTCAGTACTTGGTGTGGTACATGTATCTGTTTCCTTAGTACTTGGTGTGGTACATGTATCTGCTTCCTCAATACTTGGTGTGGTACATGTATCTGCTTCCTTAGTACTTGGTGTGGTACATGTATCTGCTTCCTCAGTACTTGGTGTGGTACATGTATCTGTTTCCTTAGTACTTGGTGTGGTACATGTATCTGCTTCCCCAGTACTTGTCTCAGTACATGTATCTGCTTCCTCAGTACTTGCTATGGTACATGTATCTGCTTCCTCAGTACTTGGTGTGGTACATGTATCTGCTTCCTCAGTACTTGGTCTGGTACATATACCTGCCTTCCTCAGTACTTAGTGTGGTACATGTATCTGTTCGTCAGTACTTGCTATGGTACATGATGTATCTGCTTCCTCAGTACTTGCTGTGGTTTATGTATCTGTCTTCCCCTGTACTTGGTTTGGTACATGTATCTTTCTTAGTATTTCATGTGGTACACATATCCATCTTCCTCAGTACTTGGTCTGGTACATGCACTGGCCTTCCTCAGTATTTGGTATGGTACATGTATCTGCTTCCTCAGTACTTGGTGTGGTACATGTATCTGCTTCCTCAGTATTTGGTGTGGTACATGTATCTGCTTCCTCAGTACTTGGTGTGGTACATGTATGTGCTTCCTCAGTACTTGATGTGGTACATGTATCTGCTTCCTCAGTACTTGGTGTGGTACATGTATCTGCTTCCTCAGTACTTGGCTCAGTACATGTATCTGCTTCCTCAGTACTTGCTGTGGTACATGTATCTGCTTCCTCAGTACTTGCTGTGGTACATGATTTATCTGCTTCCTCAGTACTTGCTGTGGCTTATGTATCTGTCTTCCCCTGTACTTGGTTTGGTACATGTATCTTTCTTAGTATTTGGTGTGGTACACATATCCATCTTCCTCAGTACTTGGTCTGGTACATGCACTGGCCTTCCTCAGTATTTGGTGTGGTACATGTATCTGCTTCCTCAGTACCTGGTGTGGTACATGTATGTGCTTCCTCAGTACTTACTGTGGTACATGTATCTGCTTCCTCAGTACTTGCTGTGGTACATGCTTTATCTGCTTCCTCAGTACTTGCTGTGGTTTATGTATCTGTCTTCCCCTGTACTTGGTTTGGTACATGTATCTTTCTTAGTATTTGGTGTGGTACACATGCCCATCTTCCTCAGTACTTGGTCTGGTACATGTACCTGCCTTCCTCAGTATTTGGTGTGGTACATGTATCTGCTTCCTCAGTACTTGCTGTGGTTTATGTATCTGTTTTCCCCTGTACTTGGTTTGGTACATATATCTTTCTTAGTATTTGGTGTGGTACACATATCCATCTTCCTCAGTACTTGGTCTGGTACATGTACCTGCCTTCCTCAGTACTTGGTGCGGTACGTGTATCTGCTTCCTCAGTACTTGGTGTGGTACATGTATCTGCTTCCTCAGTACTTGGTGTGGTACATGTATCTGCTTCCTCAGTACTTGCTGTGGTACATGTATCTGCTTCCTCAGTACTTGCTGTGGTACATGATTTATCTGCTTCCTCAGCACTTGCTGTGGTTTATGTATCTGTCTTCCCCTGTACTTGGTTTGGTACATGTATCTTTCTTAGTATTTGGTGTGGTAAACATGCCCATCTTCTTCAGTACTTGGTCTGGTACATGTACCTGCCTTCCTCAGTATTTGGTGTGGTACATGTATCTGCTTCCTCGGTACTTGCTGTGGTTTATGTATCTGTCTTCCCCTGTACTTGGTTTGGTACATATATTTTTCTTAGTATTTGGTGTGGTACACATATCCATCTTCCTCAGTACTTGGTCTGGTACATGTACCTACCTTCCTCAGTACTTCATGTGGTACATGTACCTGCCTTCCTCAGTACTTCGTGTGGTACATGTACCTGCCTTCCTCAGTACTTGGTCTGGTACATGTACCTGCCTTCCTCAGTACTTCGTGTGGTACATGTATCTGTCTTCCTCAGTACTTCGTGTGGTATATGTACCTTTCTTTCTCAGTACTTGGTTTAGTACGTGTATCTGTTTTCCTTGGTACTTGGTGTGGTACATACACCTGTCTTCCCTTGTGGTTGCTGTGGTAAATGTATCTGTCTTCCTCAGTACTTAGTGTGGTACATGTACCTGTCTTGCTCAGTATTTGATGTGGTACATGTATCTGTCTTCCTTGATACTTGTGTTACATGTATCTGTCTTCCTTGGTATTTGGTGCAGTAAATGTGTCTGTCTTCCTTGGTACTTAGTGTAGTACATGTACATGTCTTCCCTGTACTTGGTGTCTTGCTCAGTATTTGGTGTGGTACATGTATCTGTCTTTCTTGATACTTGGTGTTACATGTATCTGTCTTCCTTGGTATTTGGTGCGGTAAATGTGTCTGCCTTCCTTGGTACTTAGTGTAGTACGTGTACATGTCTTCCCTGTACTTGGTGTTGTTAAAATACCTATCTCCCTCAGTACTTTATGTAAAGCCACCTTTCTGAGTACTTGGTGTGCCACATGCATCTCTCTTCCTCTAAACTTGGTGTGGCACATGTATCTGTCTTCCCCAGTAGTTGGTGTGGTACATGTACCTGCCTTCCTCAGTACTTGGTGCAGTACATGTAACTGTTGTCCTTGGTACTTGGAGTGGTACATGTGTCTGTCTTCCTCAGTACTTGGTGTGGTACATGCATCTGCCTTCCTCAGTACTTGGTGTAGTACTTGTGTTTGTCTTCCTTGGTACTTGGTGTGGTACGTGTAGCTGCCTTCCTCAGTACCTGGAGTAAATATGTCTTCCTCAGCACCTGGAGTAAATCTGTCTTTCTCAGAACTTGGTTTAGTATGTGCATCTGTCTTCCTCAGTACATGCGTTGTCTTCCTCGGGACTTGGTGTGGTGCATGCATCTGTCTTCCTTGGTACTTGTTGTGGTACATATACCTGTCTTCCTCTGTAGTTGGTGTGGTAATCATATCTGTCTTCCTCAGTACTTGGTTTAAATCAATCTTTCTCAGTGCTAGGTGTGGTACATGTATCTTTCTTCCTCAGTACTTGGTTTAGTACATGTACCTGTTTTCCTCAGTACTTGGTTTAGTACATCTGTCTTCCTCAGTACTTGTTGTGGTACATGTATCCATCTTCCTCAGTACTTGGTGTGGTACATGTACCTGTCCTCCTCAGTACTTGGTGTGTACATGTACCTGTCTTCCTCGGTACTTGATGTGGTACGTGTACCTGTCTTAGTACTTGGTTTAGTACACGTACGTGTCTTCTTCTGTACTTGGTGTGGTACATACATCTGTCTTCCTCGGTACTTGGTGTGATACATGCATCTGCCTTCCTCATTACTTCGTGTAGTACATGTACTTGTCTTTCTAAGTACTTTGTATGGTACATGTACCTGCCTTCCTCAGCACCTGAAGTAAATCTATCTTTCTCAGTATTTGGTTTAGTATGTGAATCTATCTTCCTCAGTACATGCTTCTGCCTTCCTCGATAGTTGGTGTGGTGCATGCATCTGTCTTTCTTGGTGCTTTTTGTGATACATAAGCCTGTCTTCCCCTGTAGTTGGTGTAGTAATCATATCTGTCTTCCTCAGTACTTGGATTAATTTGGTCTTTCTCAGTACTTGGTGTGGTACATGTACCTGTCTTCCTCAGTACTTGGTGTGCTACATGTATCCATCTTCCTTAGTACTTGGTGTGGTACATGTATCCAGCTTACTCAGTACTTGGTGTGGTACATGTACCTGCTTTCCTCAGTACTGGGTGTGGTATATGTACCTGTCTTCCTCAGTACTTGGTTTAGTACATGTACCTGTTTTCCTCAGTACTTAGTATGGTATGTGTACCTGTCTTCCTCAGTACTTGGTGTGGTATATGTACCTGTCTTTGTACTTAGCATGTGCACCTGTCTTTCTGTGTATTTGGTGAGGTACATGCATCTGTCTTCCTCATTACTTGGTGTGGTACATGTACCTGTCTTCCTCAGTACTTGATATCCATATTCATCAAGGACACCCACACCTCAAGATTGGTGGCATCGCACGATGCATCGGAAACCATCCAGGTGCAATTAACCATAGGCAAGACTGCTCTGCAATTTGTAGCATGTTACAGGCCACCCTCGCAAACTCAGGAACCTCATATGGCCTTCCTGAAAACACTGGAGGGGATAAATGTATCTCCGAACACCATCATACTAGGTGACTTCAACTACCCTAATATAGACTGGGAACACTACTCAAGCCCAAACACTCTAGCCCAAAAGTTCCTGGAATTCATAAACTCAAATGCCATGGAACAACTAGTCACCATCCCCACAAGAGGAGAAAACATACTTGATCTCATCATCACGAACATGGGAGCACAATGTTCAACGCCAGAAGTATACCCCTCACTGGTGAAATCTGATCACAAACTAATCTCGCTGGAGGTCCTCATCCCGCCCCCACCCGAAATGAAAAGACCACAGTAAAGAACTTCTCGAAAGCTGACTTCACACTTCTAAAGACTAGTGTGGTCTCCTTTAAGGCCCCTGAGCCGGCGGTTAACATTACTCAAACCGCTGAATCACTTACAAATGCCTTCTACCAGCACCTGCAGGGCTGCATGGATCAGGCAATCCCAAGCAAAACAAAAACTCTTTGTACCAAAGGCAAGCGTCCAGTCTGGTGGACCCCAGCCATAAACAAACTCTACAACAAAAGGAGAAAGCTACTACAAGATAGAGCAAAATCCTTAAAATTGATCACTATAAGTAAAAAGCTAAGAGCTCTCATAAAATCATCCAAAGCTAATTTTGAGAAAAAAATAGCTAAGGACTCTAAAGACAACCATAAGGCATTCTTTAGCTATGTCAGAAACCTAGGAGGAAACTCCCAGATATGCTCAGAATTAGTTCAAAATGATGTGAAGATTACTGATCCTACAGACATTGCCAACATACTGGCTGAAAGGTTCAGTGCAAACGTCCCCTCCCCTAAAGGAGAGATATCTATACCAAATGATTGTAGCCCCCCAAACATCTCTAACGCCCAGGTGAGAATTGCTCTCTCCAAGGCAAAGAACACAGCATCCATGGGACCTGATGGTGTCCCCGGCTGTGTGCTCCATGAACTCAAAGAGGAATTAAACCCACAGTTAGGACAGCTGTTTAATCTTAGTCTCACCTCCGGATACGTACCCAGGGAGTGGTGCACAGCGACTGTGGTCCCACTCCACAAAGGCGGTGCCTCCACCGACCCTGGAAATTACCGTCCCATTAGCTTGACAAGCCTTATCTGCAAAGCCATGGAGAGGATCATAACGGATCTCATAAATAAAGACATAGGGAACTTGCAGACTTTGGATCCAACCCAGTTTGGCTTTGTCAAAGGCAGATCATGCCTTCTAAACTTGGTTGACTTTTTTGAAACAGTCACCAAGGCCATTGATGAGGAAAGGCAGTCCATACAGCCTACCTAGACCTGGCGAAGGCTTTTGATACAATACCTCACTCAGGTATCATTGAAAAACTCATCAACTTAAATGTAAACCCATACATTACAAGATGGGTTGCAAACTGGCTGAGTGACAGAACCCACAGGGTCAGAGTTGCTGGCGCCATGTCAGACTCAAAGCCTGTCACAAGTGGTGTCCCACAGGGCTCAGTCCTGGGCCCACTCTTGTTTGGCATCTACTTTTCTGAAGTACAAGCAAACACAGGAGGGTTATGGCTGACAAAGTTTGCAGATGACTGCAAACTGGGCCGTAGTTGAAAACACATCCGACACAGATATCCTTCAGAAGGGTCTCACAGAAGCGGATAACTGGTGCCAGAGCCATGGCCTAAAGTTAAATGCCAAGAAATGCGTAGTCATACCCTTCGGGAAAAATAAGGTTACCCCTAGCTACCATATAGGTGGCAATCCCTGAACACAGAAGAAGTTATTAGGGACCTGGGAACCCAGGTTGACAGTAGCCTTTCATTCGACACTCATATTGCTAAAGTAGTTAGGAAGACCTTCTACATTGCCCACCTTATCATGAAGGGATTCACATCTAGATCAAGGGAAGTCATAGTCTCCTATACTCATCACTCATCAGACCAATGATCGAGTACAATGCCCCATTCGAATGTATCTGACCCGACACTTGCAGCAGCTGGAGAGGCCACAAAAGTTCCTCACCAAAAGGATAAAGGGTCTCAAAAATCTGTCTTATGCTGCCCGACTGAAAGAACTCCAGTTATATTCAGTTGCTTACCGCTTGCTCAGAGGTGACCTATGCCTGACATACAAGGCCATGTCAAACCCAGATTTGATGAACATGCTTCATCTCAAAAATCTAGATCCCTCAGAGCCACAAGGGCGGGAGACTTAAACCTCGACACGGTTATTAATAGGACGTGCTGGAGGGATAGATTCATCACCCAAAGACTCCCTATGCTGTGGAACAAAATCCCGGTTTATGTGAGGCAGAGCACCTCGCTGGCCTTGTTCAAGAGGAATCTTGACCAATGGATGGGAGATCGCAGATACACCCCAGGGGTTACCTCAGTGTCACTGCTCGACAGAGGCACAGCAAAATAATGGGCATAGTTTCTCCAAACTAAAGGGGTGGCGTAAGCCACAAAACTATGGGCTAGGCTTATAAATGCCCTCAGGCAGATAGCCTAGTATGAACCTATGAACCTATGAGGTACATGTACCTGTCTTTAGTACTTGGTTTAGTACACGTACATGTCTTCTTCTGTACTTGGTGTGGTACATGCATCTGTCTTCCTCAGTACTTGGTGTGATACATGCATCTGCCTTCCTCAGTACTTCGTGTAGTACATGTACTTGTCTTTCTAAGTACTTGGTATGGTACATGTACCTGCCTTCCTCAGCACCTGAAGTAAATCTATCTTTCTCAGTACTTGGTTTAGTATGTACATCTATCTTCCTCAGTACATGCGTCTGTCTTCCTCGATACTTAGTGTGGTGCATGCATCTGTCTTTCTTGGTGCTTGTTATGATACATAAACCTGTCTTCCCCTGTAGTTGGTGTAGTGATCATATCTGTCTTCCTCAGTACTTGGTTTAATTTGGTCTTTCTCAGTATACTTGGTGTGGTACATGTACCTGTCTTCCTCAGTACTTGGTGTGGTACATGTATCCGTCTTCTTCAGTACTTAGTGTGGTACATGTATCCAACTTACTCAGTACTTGGTGTTGTACATGTACCTGCTTTCCTCAGTACTGGGTGTGGTATGTGTAACTGTCTTCCTTAGTACTTGGTGTGGTACATATGCCTGTTTTAGTAATTGGTTTAGTGCATGTACCTGTCTTTCTCAGTACTTGGTGTGGTACATGTACCTCTCTTCCTCAGTACTTGGTGTGGTATATGTACCTGTCTTTTTACTTCATTTAGTACATGCACCTGTCTTTCTGTGCATTTGGTGAGGTACATGCATCTGTCTTCCTCGGTACTTGGTGTGGTACATGTACCTGTTTTCCTCAGTACTTGGTGTGGTACATATGCCTGTTTTAGTAATTGGTTTAGTGCATGTACCTGTCTTTCTCAGTACTTGGTGTGGTACATGTACCTCTCTTCCTCAGTACTTGGTGTGGTATATGTACCTGTCTTTTTACTTCATTTAGTACATGCACCTGTTTTCCTCTGTACTTGGTGTGGTATATTTATGTCTCTTCTTTGGTACTTAATGTGGTACATGTACCTGTGTTCCTCAGTTCTTGGTGTACTACATGTGTCTTTCTTCCTCAGTACTTGGTTTAGTACATGTATCTGCCTTCCTTTGTACTTGGTGTGGTACATATCCACGTCTTCCCCAGTAGTTGGTGTGGTAAACGTTTCTGTCTTCCTCAGTACTCTGTGTAAGTCCATCTTTCTCAGTGCATGGTGTGGTACATGTATCTTTCTTACTTCGTACATGGTGTGGTACATGTACCTGTCTGCCTCGGTACTTGGTGTGGTACATGTACCTGTCTGCCTCGGTACTTGGTTTGGTACATATACCTGTTTTCCGCAGTAATTGATGTGGTACATGTACCTGTGTTCCTCAGTTCTTGGTGTACTACATGTACCTTTCTTCCTCAGTACTTGGTTTAGTACATGTAGCTGTCTACCTCAGTACTTGGTGTGGTACATGTAGCTGTCTTCCCCAGTATTTGATGTAGTACATGTATCTGTCTTCCTTGATGCTTTTTGTGTTGCATGTGTCTGTCTTCCTCGGTATTTTGTTGCGGTATGTGTGTCTGTCTTCCTTGCAACTTAGTGTAGTACATGTACCTGTAATCCCCTGTACTTGGTGTGGTAAACATATCTGTTTTCCTCAGTATTTGGTGTAAATCTGTCTTTCTCAACACTTGGTTTAGTAGGTGTATCTGTCTTCCTCAGTACTTGGCATGGTACATGTAACAGTCTTCCACAGTACTTGGTGTCGTAAACATATCTGTCTTCCTCAGTACTTGATGTAAGTCTGTCTTTCTCAGTACTTAGTCTGGTACATGCATCTGTCTTCATCGGTACTTGGTGTGGTACATGCATCTGTCTTCCTGAGTACTTGGTGGGGTACATGCATCTGTCTTTTTCAGTACTTTGTGTAGTACTTGTATTCGTCTTTCTTGGTACTTGGTGTGGTACATGTACCTACCTTCCTCAGTACCTGGAGTAAATCTCTCTTTTTCAGTACTTGGTTTAGTATGTGCATCTATCTTCATCAGTACATGCATCTGTCTTCCTCTATACTTGGTGTGGTGCATGCAGCTGTCTTTCTTGGTACTTGTTGTGGTACATATATCTGTTTTCCCCTGTAGTTGGTGTGGTAATCATATCTGTCTTACTCAGTACTTGGTTTAAATCGGTGTTTCTCAGTGCTTGGTCTGGTACATGTATCTTTCTTCATCAGTGCTTGGTTTATTACATGTACCTGTCTTCCTAAGTACTTGGTTTAGTACATGTACCCGTCTTCCTCAGTACTTGGTGTGGTACATATACCTGTCTTAGTACCTGCTTTAGTACACCTACCTATATTCTTCTGTACTTGGTGTGCTACATGTACCTTTCTTCCTCAGTACTTGGTGTGGTACATGTACCCATCTTCCTCAGTACTTGGTTTAGTACATGTACCTGTCTTCCTCAGTACTTGGTATGGTAGATGTAGTTGTCTTCCTCAATACTTGGTTTAGTACATGTATCTGTCTTCTTGTTGCTTGTTGTGTTACATGTATCTCTCTTCCTTGGTACTTGCTATGCTACATGTATCTGTCTTCCTTGGTACTTGGTGTGGTACATGTACCTGTCCTCCCCTGTACTTGGTGTGGTAAACATATCTGTTTTCCTCAGTATTTGGTGTAAATCTGTCTTTCTCAACACTTGGTTTAGTATGTGTATCTGTCTTCCTCAGTACTTGGCATGGTACATGTAACAGTCTTCCACGGTACTTTGTGTCGTAAACATATCTGTCTTCCTCAGTACTTGATGTAAGTCTGTCTTTCTCAGTACTTAGTCTGGTACATGCATCTATCTTCATTGGTACTTGGCGTGGTATATGCATCTGTCTTCCTGAGTACTTGGTGGGGTACATGCATCTGTCTTCCTTAGTACTTGGTGTAGTACTTGTATTCGTCTTTCTTGGTACTTGGTGTGGTACATGTACCTACCTTCCTCAGTACCTGGAGTAAATCTCTCTTTCTCAGTACTTGGTTTAGTGTGTGCATCTGTCTTCATCAGAACATGCATCTGTCTTCCTCTATACTTGGTGTGGTGCATGCATCTGTCTGTCTTGGTACTTGTTGTGGTACATATACCTGTTTCCCCCTGTAGTTGGTGTGGTAATCATATCTGTCTTATTCAGTACTTAGTTTAAATCAGTGTTTCTCAGTGCTTGGTCTGGTACATGTATCTTTCTTCATCAGTACTTGGTTTAGTACATGTACCTGTCTTCCTAAGTACTTGGTTTAGTACATGTACCTGTCTTCCTAAGTACTTGGTTTAGTACATGTACCTGTCTTCCTAAGTACTTGGTTTAGTACATGTACTTGTCTTCCTCAGTACTTGGTGTGGTACATATACCTGTCTTAGTACCTGCTTTAGTACACCTACCTATCTTCTTCTGTACTTGGTGTGCTACATGTACCTTTCTTCCTCAGTACTTGGTGTGGTACATGTACCCATCTTCCTCAGTACTTGGTGTAGTACATTTACCCGTCTTACTCTGTACTTGGTATGGTATATGTGTGATGCCCACGCCCTGGCCCAGCAATCAAGGAGCCTCAGTCCTCACCACTAATGCTAGTGAGGGGCATCTCATATAAGAGGAAAAGATAACAAATACACACAGTAAAGTGCAATTTCCCTTAAGTGCACACAGAGATCACAGTCAGTCCGGGGCTGGCCACTCCCTTGCTCTCCAGGTTCCCAATAAGACTTCCCACTGGCACAGCTATAGGGTCCAGATCCCAGCCTAGTGGGCAAGCTAAAACCTCTAGCACCATCTCTGTCCAACCAGTGCTTCGTGTCCCTGCCCAAGTAGCTCACACACACACACACACACACACACACACACACACACACACACACACACACACACACACACACACACACACACACACACACACACTTTGAGAAAAGTTTATACAACCACACAGACACTCCTATGGAAGGCTGGCACAGGTTCTCCAGCTGTGCCCCTTTCTCCCAGACTATATGGTAGTACCAGCTGCCACCACCCACTAATATTTATAAGCTACTCAAAGGCCCTTAAAAGGGTGTCCAATTATTACTGTGCAATATTATTATCCAATTGGTAGTATAGCCCAGGGCTAAAGCTATTAGAGTGGCTTTGTACAATTTTACCAAAGACATGCAGGTACTATGAAGAGCCACAGTTGAAAGGGTTTAAAAATATTTAATAACAAATAGTCAAGACACAAGACAATACTATTTACTGCACAGTGCTAGTCAAGAGTTCAGAGATCACAGATAAATACTTAATTCAGTAGTACAGTTCTGACATCACAGAAAAACACTTAGAAATTGCTAGAAACTAGAAAGATTAGACTAAGAGAAAACACAACTCTAAGATAAACTTACATATAGAGCAAGACAGTGCTGTGAGTTGGATGGTCGAGACAAAAATGCTTAATGCTCTCTGATTCTCACTATTTCTAAACTGATATTACAGTCCTGATTCACATTACATCATTCTTCACACTTCCAGGCTAACAGGCTACATTCTTTAGTAATCTCACACCGGGTCAGGAAGCAAAGGGTCTATGTTAAATCTTTGAATGCTGAAAATGTTGAACGTCATATGGTTGAGACCATATGATCGACATTTCATGTGTTCAAAGATTGACTTTTCATGGTGCCATATGGTGCAGAATGGAAGAATTTCCCTTTTCTGCACTGAAGTGTGGCCTCAGTGTTGGTATATTTAAGTAGGGGGGTGTGGGAGGTGCAGGGAGGCTTGCCCCCCTGCTCGCACTGTTAAGGTGTGTTTTCCTTTTTTTCTTTTTTTTATTCTATATTTGAACTTCCAAATGTAGACCATATGGTCTCGAACATATGGTATTCAACATTTTGGACGTTCTAATATATCACATAGACCAGAAGCAAAGCCATTAAGGACATTTATGCATGCAAATTCTGGCCGTTAACTCTGGCCTTAAAACAATAGCAAAAATTATTTCATGTAGACTGTCTGGAGCCATGTTGTACATCAAATGGTCAAAACATGCTTTACTTGGTCAGTAGAGTGCACTGTTACATTATTTTCCAGTTCCACATGTAACACTATTTTTACCATTTAAGACAACAAGCCTATGGTTTACATTAATATGTACAGATGACAGAATTATCTCCAAAATTCTATCTGGCTAGGCTGGCAGCCTTCATCTGCCTTCACCCAATCTTCACAATATGTACCTGCCTTAGTACTTTTAGTACATGCACCTGTCTTACTGTATATTTGGTGTGGTACATGCATCTGTATTCCTCGGTACTTGGTGTGGTACATGTATACGTCTTCCCCTGTACTTGGTGTGGTACATGTATTTGTCTTCCTTGGTACTTGGTGTGTTACATGTATCTGTCTTCCTTGGTACGTAGTGTGGTACATGTATCTGTTTTCCCCTGTACTTGGTGTGGTACATGTATCTGTCTTCCTTGGTACTTGTGGTACATATATCTGTCTTCCTTGGTACGTGGTGTGGTACATGTATCTGTCTTCCTCAGTACTTGGTGTGGTACATGTATCTGTCTTCCTTGGTACTTGTGGTACATATATCTGTCTTCCTTGGTACGTGGTGTGGTACATGTATCTGTCTTCCTCAGTACTTGATGTGGTACATGTACCTGTGTTCCTCAGTTCTTGGTGTACTACATGTACCTTTCTTCCTTAGTACTTGGTTTAGTACGTGTATCTGTCTTACTTAGTACTTGGTCTGGTACATATGTCTGTCTTCCCTGGTAGTTGGTGCGGTAAATGTATCTGTCTTCCTCAGTACTCTGTGTAAATCCATCTTTCTCAGTTCTTGGTGTGGTGCATGTATCTTTCTTCCTTGGTACTCTGTGTGGTACATGTACCTATCTGCTTTGGTACTCTATGTGGTACATGTACCTGTCTGCCTTGGTACTTGGTGTGGTACATGTACCTGTCTTCCTTGGTGCTTGTTGTGTTATATGTATCTGTCTTCCCCTGTACTTGGTGTGGTACATGTATCTGTCTTCCTTGGTACTTGTGGTACATATATCTGTCTTCCTTGGTACGTGGTGTGGTACATGTATCTGTCTTCCACTGTGCTTGGTGTGGTACATGTATCTGTTTTCCCCTGTACTTGGTGTGATACATGTATATGTCTTCCTTGGCACTTGGTGTGGTACATGTATCTGTCTTCCCCTGTACTTGGTATGGTACATGTACCCATCTTCCTCAGTACTTGATGTGGTACATGTACCTGTGTTCCTCAGTTCTTGGTGTACTACATGTACCTTTCTTCCTTAGTACTTGGTGTAGTACGTGTATCTGTCTTACTTAGTACTTGGTCTGGTACATATGCCTGTCTTCCCTGGTAGTTGGTGTGGTAAATGTATCTGTCTTCCTCAGCACTCTGTGTAAATCCATCTTTCTCAGTTCTTGGTGTGGTGCATGTATATTTCTTCCTTGGTACTCTATGTGGTACATGTACCTGTCTTCCTTGGTACTTGGTGTGGTACATGTACCTGTCTTCCTTGGTGCTTGTTGTGTTATATGTATCTGTCTTCCTTGGTCCTTGATGTGGTACATGTGTCTATCCTACTTGGTACTTCGTGAAGTACATGTACATGTCTTTCCTGTACTTGACAGTGTTAACATATCTGTCTGCCTCAGTACTTTATGTAAATCCATCTTTCTGAGTACTTGGTTTGGTACATGTATCTCTCTTCCTCTGAAATTGGTGTGTTACATGTATCTGTCTTCCTTGGCACATGGGAGTGGTACATTTACTTGTCTTTCTAGGTACTTGGTGTGTTAGATGTATCTGTCTTCCTCAGTATTTGGTCTAGTACATATACCTGTCTTCCTCAGTACTTGGCATGGTACATGTACCTGTCATCCTCAGTACTTGGCTTGGTACATGTAGCTGTCTGCCTCAGTACTTGGTGTGGTACAGGTATCTGTCTTCCTTGGTGCTTTTTGTGTTACATGTATCTCTGTTCCTCGATACTTGGTGCGGTACATGTGTCTATCTTTCTTGGTACTTGGTGTTGTACATGTACTTGTCCTCCCCTGTACTTCATGTAGTAAACTTGCCTGTATTCCTCAGTACCTGGTGTAAATCTCTTTTTCTCAACACTTGGTTTAGTATATGTATCTGTCTTCCTCAGTACTCAATGTGGTACATGTGTCTGTCTTCCTCGGTACATGGCATGGTACATGTATCTGTCTTCCTCAGTACTTGATGTAACTCCATCTTTCTCAGTACTTGGTCTGCTACATCCATCTGTCTTCGTTGGTACTTGGTGTGGTGGATGCATCTGTCTTCCTTGGTACTTGTTGTGGTACATATATCTGTCTTTCCCTGTAGTTAGTGTGGTAATCGTATCTGTCTTCTTCAGTACTTGGTTTATATCGGTCTTAATCAGTGCTTGGTGTCTTACATGCATCTTTTTTCATCAGTACTTGGTTTAGTAAATGTACCTGTCTTCTTCAGTACTTGGTGTGGTAGATGTACCTGTCTTCCTCAGTACTTGGTTTAGTACATGTATCTATCTTATTCAGTACTTGGTGTGGTACATGTACCATAGTACTCGGTTTAGTACACGTATCTGTCTTCTTCTGTACTTGGCGTGGTACATGCATCTGGGATCCTCAGTACTTGGTGTGGTACATGTACCCATCTTCCTCAGTACTTGGTGTGGTACATGTACCTGTCTTTCTCAGTACTTGGTGTGGTAAATGTACCTTTCTTAATACTTGGTTTAGTACATGTACCTGTCTTCTTCTGTACTTGGTGTGGTACATGCATCTGTCTTCCTCAGTACTTGGTGTAGTACATGTACCTGTCTTCCTCAGTACTTGGTGTAGTACATGTACCTGTCTTCCTCAGTACTTGGTGTAGCACTTGTATTTACCTTCCTTGGTACTTGTTGTGGTACATATACCTGTCTTTCCCTGTAGTTGGTTTGGTAATCATATCTGTCTTCCTCAGTACTTGGTTGAAATCGGTCTTTCTCAGTGCGTGGTGTGGTACATGTATCTTTCTTCATCAGTACTTGGTTTAGTACATGTACCTGTCTTCCTCAGTACTTGGATTAGTAAATATACCTGTCTTCCTCAGTACTTGGTTTAGTACATGTACCTGTCTTATTCAGTACTTGGTGTGGTACATGTACCTGCCTCAGTACTTGGTTTAGTACACGTACCTGTCTTCTTCTGTACTTGGTGTGGTACATGTATCTGTCTTCCTCAGTACTTGATGTACGTGTACCCATCTTCCTCAGAACTTGGTTTAAATCGGTCTTTCTCAGTGCTTGGTGTCTCACTTGTATCTTTCTTCATCAGTACTTGGTTTAGTATATGTACCTGTCTTCCTCAGTACTTGGTGTGGTACATGTACCGGTCTTCCTCAGTACTTGGTGTGGTACATGTACCTGCCTTCCTCAGTACGTGGTGTGGTACATGTACCTGTCTTCCTCAGTACTTGGTTTAGTACATGTACCTGTCTTATTCAGTACTTGGTGTAGTACATGTACCTGTTGTAGTACTTGGTTTAGTACATGCACCTGTATTCTTCTGTACTTGGTGTGGTACATGCATCTGTCTTCCTCAGTACTTGGTGTGGTACATGCATCTGTGTTCCTCAGTATTTGGTGTGGTACATGTGCCCATCTTCCTCAGTACTTGGTGTGGTACATCTACCTGTCTTTCTCAGTACTTGGTGTGGTACATGTACCTGTCTTAGCACTTGGTTTAGTACACATACCTGTCTTCTTCTGTACTTGGTGTGGTACATGCATCTGTCTTCCTCAGTACTTGGTGTGGTACATGTACCTGTCTTCTTCAGTACTTGGTGTAGTACTTGTATTTGTCTTCCTCAGCACCTGGAGTAAATATGTCTTTCTCAGTACTTGGTTTAATATGTGCATCTATCTTCCTCAGTACATGAGTCTGTCTTTCTCAGCACTTGGGGTGGTGCATGCATTTGTCTTCATTGGTACTTGTTGTGGTACATATACTTGTCTTTCCCTGTAGTTGGTGTTGTTAACATATGTGTCTCCCTCAGTGCTTTATGTAAATCCACCTTTCTGAGTTTGTGGTGTGCCACATGTATCTCTCTTCCTCTGAACTTGGTGTGGCACATGTATCTGTCTTCCTCGGTAGTTGGTGTGTTACATGTACCTGTCTACCTCATTACTTGGTGCAGTACATGTAACTGTTGTCCTTGGTACTTGGTGTGATGCATGCATCTGTCTTCCTCAGTAATTGGTGTGGCACATGCATCTGCCTTCCTCAGTACTTGCTGTGGTACTTGTGTTTGTCTTCCTTGGTACTTGGTATGGTACATGTAGCTGCCTTCCTCAGTACCTGGAGTAAATCTGTCTTCCTCAGCACCTGGAGTAAATCTGTCTTTCTCAGTACTTGGTTTAGTATATCTGTCTTCCTCAGTACATGTGTTGTCTTCCTTGGTGCTTGTTGTGGTACATATACCTATCTTCCCCTGTAGTTGGTGTGGTAATATCTGTCTTCCTCAGTACTTGGTTTAAATCAGTCTTTCTCAGTGCTTGGTGTGGTACATGTATCTTTCTTCCTCAGTACTTGGTTTAGTAAGTGTACCTGTTTTCCTCAGTACTTGGCTTAGTACATGTACCTGTCTTCCTTAGTACTTGGTGTGGTACATGTATCCATCTTCCTCAGTACTTGGTGTGGTACATGTACCTGTCTTAGTACTTGGTTTATTACACATACGTGTCTTCTTCTGTACTTGGTGTGGTACTTGCATCTGTCTTCTTCTGTACTTGGTGTGGTACAGGTATCTGTCTTCCTTGGTGCTTTTTTTGTTACAAGTATCTCTCTTCCTCGGTACTTGGTGTGGTACATGTGTCTATATTCCTTTGTACTTGGTGTTGTATATGTACTTGTCCTCCCCCGTACTTGGTGTGGTAAATGTATCTGTATTCCTCAGTACTTGATGTAAATCCATCTTTCTCAGTACTTGGTCTGGTACATCCATCTGTCTTCATCGGTACTTGGTGTGGTACATGCACCTGTCTTCCTAGGTACTTGTTGTGGTACATGCATCTGTCTTCCTCAGTACTTGGTGTGGTACATGCATCTGCCTTCCTCAGTACTTGGTGTGGTACTAGTATTTGTCTTCCTTAGTACTCGGTGTGGTACGTGTACCTGCCTTCCTCAGCAAGCACCTGGAGTAAATCTGTCTTCCTCAGCATCTGGAGTAAATCAGTCTTTCTCAGTACTTGGTTTAGTATGTGCATCTATCTTCCTCAGTACATACGTCTGTCTTCCTCGGCACTTGGTGTGGTGAATGCATCTGTCTTCCTTGGTACTTGTAGTGGTACATATACTTGTCTTTCCCTGTAGTTGGTGTGGTAATCATATCTGTCTTCCTCAGTACTTGGTTTAAATCCGTCTTTCTCAGTGCTTGGTGTCTTACATAAATTTTCCTTCATCAGTACTTGGTTTAGTACATGTACCTGTCTTCCTCAATACTTGGTGTGGTACATATACCTGCCTTGCTCAGTAGTTGGTGTGGTACATGTACTCGTCTTCCTCAGTACTTGGTGTGGTACATGTGCCTGTCTTCTTCAGTACTTGGTTTAGTACATGTACCTGTCTTCCTCAGTACTTGGTATGATACATGTGCCTGTCTTCCTCTGTACTTGATGTGGTATATGTCCCTTAGTACTGTGTTTAGTACATGCACCTGTCTTTCTGTGTATTTGGTGTAGTTCATGCCTCTGTCTTCCTTGGTACTTGGTGTGGTACATTTATCTCTCTTCTTCAGTACTTGGTGTGGTACATGTACCCATCTTCCTCAGTACTTGATGTGGTACATGTACCTGTTTTCCTCAGTTCTTGGTGTACTTCATGTACCTTTCTTCTTCAGTACTTGGTTTAGTACATGTATCTGTCTTCCTTGGTACTTGTTATGGTACATGCATCTGTCTTCATTGGTAATTGGTGTCGTACATGTACCTGTCCTTCCCTGTACTTGGTGTGGTAAACGTATCTGTCTTCCTCAGAAGTTGGTGTAAATCTGTCTTTCTCTACACTTGGTTTAGTATGGTATGTGTATCTGTTCTTCCTCAGTACTCAGTGTGGTACATGAGTCTGTCTTCCTCAGTACCTGATGTAAATCCATCTTTCTCAGTACTTAGTCTGGTACATGCATCTGTCTTCATCGGTACTTGGTGTGGTACATGCATGTGTCTTTGCCGGTACTTGGTGTGGTACGTGTACCTGCATTCCTCAGCACCTGGAGTAAATCTATCTTCCTCAGCACCTGGAGTAAATATGTCTTTCTCAGTACTTGGTTTAGTATGTGCATTTATCTTCCTCATTACATGCATCTGTCTTCCTTGGTACTTGGTGTGGTACATATACCTGTCTTCCCCTGTACCTGGTGTGGTAATCATATCTGCCTTACTCAGTATTTGGGTTAAATTGGTCTTTCTCCGTGCTTGGTCTGGCACATGTATCTTTCTTCCTTAGTACTTAATTTAGTACATGTACCTGTCTTCCTCAGTACTTGGTTTAGTACATGTACCTGACTGCTTCAGTACTTGGTTTAGTACATGTACCTGTCTTCCTCAGTACTTGGTTTAGTACATGTACCTGTCTTCCTCAGTACTTGGTTTAGTACATGTACCTGACTGCTTCAGTACTTGGTTTAGTACATGTACCTGTCTTCCTCAGTACTTGGTTTAGTACATGTACCTGACTGCTTCAGCACTTGGTTTAGTACATGTACCTGACTGCTTCAGCACTTGGTGTGGTAGATGCATCTGTCTTCCTCAGTACTTGGTGTAGTACATGTACCTGTCTTCCTCAGTACTTGGTTTAGTACATGTACCTGTCTTCCTCAGTACTTGGTTTAGTACATGTACCTGTCTTCCTCAGTACTTGGTTTAGTACATGTACCTGACTGCTTCAGTACTTGGTTTAGTACATGTACCTGTCTTCCTCAGTACTTGGTTTAGTACATGTACCTGACTGCTTCAGCACTTGGTTTAGTACATGTACCTGACTGCTTCAGCACTTGGTGTGGTAGATGCATCTGTCTTCCTCAGTACTTGGTGTAGTACATGTACCTGTCTTCCTCAGTACTTGGTTTAGTACATGTACCTGTCTTCCTCAGTACTTGGTTTAGTACATGTACCTGACTGCTTCAGTACTTGGTTTAGTACATGTACCTGACTGCTTCAGTACTTGGTTTAGTACATGTACCTGACTGCTTCAGTACTTGGTTTAGTACATGTACCTGACTGCTTCAGTACTTGGTTTAGTACATGTACCTGACTGCTTCAGTACTTGGTTTAGTACATGTACCTGACTGCTTCAGTACTTGGTTTAGTACATGTACCTGACTGCTTCAGTACTTGGTGTGGTACATATCCCTGTCTTCTTTGGTACTTGCTGTGGTACGGGTATCTGTCTTTCTCGGTACTTGGTGTAGTATATGTATCGGTCTTCCTTAGTATGGCTTTTGGTAGTCTTGAAATTCTAAAAGAAGCAGTACAACTGATATACTTTGGCTAACACTTAAGTGTATTGTTTCTTTTTCTGCAGCATTTTTTGGATTGTATTCCTACCCATGTTCCTTCTCCCCAGACACAGTTGAGAAATAGCTGTGGTCCATTGTACTTGCTACACTGTGAGGCATAGCTCGCAACTTCTTTGCTCGGGATCTCTGGACAAAGCCAAAAATAATGTGGAGACTAAGCCGAAAGTCAGGGACAATTTATAAATATTATTGTAATTCACTTAGTTAATTATTACTTTAATTCACTTGGAGAGTTACTAATTACTGTAATTCACCTAATTCAACAGCAGAATTCATCAATGTGGATTTACTGGAGAATAAAAGGTTTGACACTAATATATGACATTATTGACTGTCTGTAACCCTTCGGACTTACAAGAAGATCAAAAATTTTATAAGGTACAGGACAGAAATATGAGGCAAAATCAGGCAGATCTGAGTTGAGTGTGAGGCAAATGGAATAAATTGGGAAAACAAGTAATGACAGTTTGTTGTTCAAATCATGTAAAGCAGAAACTTGGAACACTGACTGCAACACCTTCTGGTCAGGTAGTGAGGTTTAAAACAGGTTGTGTGTTCACCCTACTGAAAGTTCCTTGGTGCCTATTAGTGGGATATTTTTCATTACATTTCATTGAATAGTTTAGGTGTGAAGCCAAGATTTGCTTTGGGTGTTCTTTCAGTGTGCTGAAGCAATATTTACATGAGCTGACTTGGCATATGATCAGCGGGTAGTAGGTTGTGCCCAGCATCCACGTGACTTATGGGAAATGTAGGTGCAGAATAACAAGGCAGAAAAGAATGCTTACTGAAATGTTTACAATTGCATCACAAGCTGTGAGCCAGTTGTTAAAACGAAGCATTGCCAAAAATATAACTAAATAAAACATTAATATAAAATTAAAATATTTAAATAAATAAAACGTTAAACATCAGTAACTGAACAACTGTGGGGAAACATTGCATTTTATGTTGAACAAGTACATGCCTGAATGACTTTGCAGTATTTTATTCTGCCCTTGGCACCGTGATTGAGCTTATTGAAACTAAATATAGTTTCATCACTGTCTGCCAAACTTCACTCTACATGAAGATGCAGATCCTTGCCAAGGTAATGAAATGTGAGTGTTTTGTTGCAGGTTGCCAGGGAATATACATTGAGTGAGTCTTATTTTCAGGAGAAAATGGAGTCAGGATGCTGGTATACAAAGAGAAAAATTTGTTTAGACTATGTAGATAGTAGGTTTAAACTTTCAGCCCTGTTATTGTACTGATAAGGAAATTACTGAAGCAAAAACCAAAACAATACAAAAAATGAAAATAATTATACAGCAAAACAATACGTAAACATAATTTCGTAAAGAAAACCGCTAGGTGTAATGTAACAATATGAATTTGTGTTCTCAGTTTGAGAGAGGTCTTGTCGCAGACAGAACATTCAAGGCTCCATTCCTGAAGGCCACGTGATATGGCCCAACACTAGTGCTTGTCACACCTCTTGCTGCCTACATCAACATGTTCAGGTGTGTTGACAAAAATTGTCAAATTCTGTTTTTTACCCACTCTCTGAGCGTTGCCCTCTACCATTTAAAATGTAGATTTTGTCACCATTCTGCACCCCAACATTTTTCCATCAAAACAGAAAATCTAGGTTGTTCAGCTCTTGAAATTCTATATAAACTAAACACTGCAATTTTCATATTACTTTTTCATTTTGCTGTATTGCCTTTGTCCTGGATTGGAAGATAAATTAACCCAAATGTAATAAGTCATTTTACAAATAGCAAATATTTTAATAAACCATTTAATGTACAAAAGTATGTTGTCAGCTGGACTTAAAAATTTGAGCTATATGAATGTAAAAAAGGACACTGAAATTCTGAAATAAAAGACATTGAAAGCTGTTAATTTTATGAGGCTGCATTAGATTTTACTAGTGTATCCCCCCTTCTCTACCAATCAGCTCTTCACTCTTAGTTTTATAGTCTCTTATAAATTATAGTTTACCAGTCATTTCTTCTTCACAATCTTTTCTATTTCCTGTTATCTACTAAATAGTTTGCATAACACAATCGTCCCCATCAGTACCACTTCCGTTTCACTTTATCCACTAAATAGTTTGCATGATAAAATTTCCACATTAATTTAGCACTGTCTCATTTAATGAAGTAGATGCTTCTATAATTCCACTATTATAAGGTGGGAGGATGGCATAATGGTTAAGGTGTTTACCTTACAGACACAAAGTGCAGGGTTTGATTCTCACATGGGGTAACTAGCTAGGTTTAAAATGGCCCACAAGGGTAGTTAGCCTAGTACTATGAACCTACGAACCTTTTATATTCTCATTTATGTTCCTTAACCACCCACTTCTGTGATTAGCAGTATTGCTAAAGTTTACTATATAATTGCCTGCAGAGTTTTAATTCGTATTGCTTGTGTAATTTGACTTGAATGCCTTTGAGTTCAAATTAATTGTACTACTTTTTTCATCTGTGCATTTCTTCTAACAATGTACACTGTGATTCATTTTTATGTATCACATTCTGGCCTCATTTTGTATACATGGAGCTTTTGTCCCCAGGATTCCTTTGAAAATAGGACCTTAATACCCAGTCAACTGCAATAACTAAATGGATACATAAACAATTGTAGCTAGTCTAAACTTGGATCATGGTCAAATAGGGCAATAGTTAGGATACTAGGCCAGCCAGCCCCCCCCCCCCCATTATACCAATATCCAATTACTCAGATATCTCTCCACAATTATCATAAAACACTGTTCAAAACTGTCAATGCCCATACTATTTTTTAATTTCCTTTAACAATGATCACAGATATTTGGATTTAATTTAAAACTTTTACTTCAAATTTCATAGCAAAAATGCTGACAGACATTTGCTAAACAAAACAAAAAACCCTGTCAATGAAAACAAACCAAGAATGATCAGTAGTAAACTTTTCTTCCCTTAAAGCTTGCATTTATTGAAAATGTATCTGGCAAAAATGTTTTCATAGTTAAAATATTAAAACTAAAGCTACAGCCTTCATACTGTGCAGTTTATCTGCAACCAAATAAACATACTGTCAACATTTAAAGAACATGATTGATATGATGGTAACTCCTATTTACTACACCTGATTTCTTCATTTACATCGTAACTGCTCTGGGATACAGTAGCCAAGTATTGCGTGCGCACGTGCACACACACACACACACACACACACACACACACACACACACACACACACACACACACACACACATTTGAACATCAATTATTGCCACTTATATCGCTGTACACCTCAGATATCTGCCTGCAATCAAGCACATAAATAAATATATGAACAAGGACTAAGTAATACATCTCTGTTTTTAAGAGCAAAAAACGGGCCAGAAATGTATCCACGTTCGCTGCTGTCAGAACCATACAGTGCAACTCTCCTCTGCCCTCTTAATTTCTTGACTCAAAAATGAAAAAAGAAGGCTCAAAATCAGGAAAAGAATCTGAATATTTCTCTTGTATTCTTAGAAAGTTGCTAGAATAACAGCCTTTGCATGTGAAAGCATTTTCTCCAAAAACATTTTTATTAAATTTTGTTAATAAACATGGACATAAAATATTAAAAATAAACAATATAAACAAACTCTGAGCAGCAGATACAGAATCAGCTTTTAGGATGGAATGTTATACATGCAGTGTTCTGGTTCAGGGAACTGTAAACGTTTATGAGTTATTATTAATAATTGTCAAAGTCATAAGCCTTCATTTGATTTGTGAATATTTATGTATAACTTTGCCAGTGGACTCTATTTCAGGCCAAATTTTCAGTCTGCCATCTCTAGAAGCCCTGTCTAATGAAATGACACTTTTATTATGCAGTTCTCTCCTAGAATGTCATTCTATATTAGTCCTATAAACTTACATCTAGGCATAATTTTATTTATTTTGGTCTTCAGATGATTTTTAACTTGGGTTTATTGAAAATTTGAGGCAACTATATTTAAGCTTTTTATAAGCCTCTGTTACATTCAGTCACTGTAGCACTGTGACTGGAAAGTTTTAGAGAAGTAACTTGCAGCTAGATGGCTATTTATGTTTTTTGATTGTACAATGAGTTTGGAATTTTTTTCCTTAGCTTTAGACCAAAAACTTTTTTATCCCCCCTCCCACCTCAAAAAATATAGAACTTCTGCTTTTATTTAAAGTTCACTTTGTGCAGCATGCGGAAATGTTTTCTGTCATTAAAAAGTGATTTTAGGCTCAAAGTATAATGTCCCATTTACCCATGAACAGATTAAAGTATAATATTGAGGCATGGCTGTGAGATGTTCTTCATCTCACATTGCTGCAGTCCTAACACTTGGGTAGTCCGCTGTCCCTCGGTCGGCCCGAATATCAGAGTATAAGGCTGACGTCGGTCAAGGCGCATTTGACTGACATCAGAACATCAGGGTACAAATGCGCATGACCGACGTCATATCCTCAGTCTTTTTTGCCGCATGGTCCGATGCAGAAGCAGTGTTGCGAGTGCCGTTCGGCGTTCTGAAATTTTTCGAATTCGGAGTTTCAGACCGAAGTCAGAGTTGGTTAAGTACCCCGTTGGGGAATATTTTGGTTTTTCTTGCCTCAGTGGTTTACGGATGTCAGAAAAAGTGAATAACTGTATTTCTTGTGGGAAACAGATACGCATAGGGATTACCATAATTTGTGTATACCTTGTTTGGGACCTGAGCACGGCGTTGTTGGGTGCCGCTTTTGTGCTAGGTTTAATAAACGCACTATAAAGCGGAGGTTGGATTGTGCCAGGTTGGTCTTTGGGAAGCGGTGCAATTACAAAATGCCGTCGGATGCTCCGGCGCGGCTTCCTCAAAGAAGCGCAAGGACAAGGCAGTTAAACCTAGGTTAGAGGAGTTGTCCGAACCGGACGCCGGTTCTTTAGAGCGTCAGTGGAACCGGTGGTTCCGACGGAGGCCTCTCTGGAGTCCCAGGGAGAAACTTTGATTTTACAGGATGTGGCCTCCCAGGAGGCAGGTCAGGCTGTAGGGGCTTCTCAGATAACTGTACTCCCTCCCTTCCTAAGGGGTCTAGGCCCTCTTTCTGCTTCCGAGGCTTCTCCTAGAGGCAGGTCTAGTTTAGCTTCTGTGGGTGTCACTCCTAGTTCTTCAGGTGCTGTGCCCAAGAAGCACATGCTTAAAATGGCAGAAGATTTAATTACTTTAATTAGAGGCTCTATGCCCCCTCCTGATAAGAGGCCTAGGATTGAACCAGTGTTGGGGGATTGGGAACAGGCTTCGGATGTGTCTGAGTCTTCGGCTGAAGACTTGCAGGAGTATGCTCATTATTCTGATTCTGATGTGGATGATTCTACTCCTTCTGCTTCTCCTCCTGAGGATTTTTCTTTTTCAGAGACCCTTCACTCCATGAGAGAGCATTTTAAATGGGAAGGTCAGGACTTCTCTGATTCCAGGAAAAGGCTTAGGGAATTTTTGTTTTTACCCCAGCATAGGCCTTTGGCTATACCTCCTGTTCTGAATGTGGTGGAAGATGTGTTTGCAGAGGCTTCTCTTAATCCTGATTCTTTGCCTCCTGCTCCTGTTAAACCTGATAGGTATTACAGGGTGCCTGAAGCTCATAAGTATCTTTTTAAGAGTCCTAGGGCAGGCCCAGAAACTGTTAGCCAGGGGCCTAAGGGTGTTAAGGCTTCTGTTGTCAAGAATCCGGTTCCTGCAGATAAAGAGGCCAGGGCCTTGGATAGATGGGGAAAGAAAGTTTATACTTCTTCCACTCTAGCCATGAGAGCTTTGAATTGCCAGTTTCACATGTTGAAATATCAAAATTATCTCCTTTCACAGTTGACATCTAAGGTTGATGCTCTGGCGGAAGGTATTGATTGTAAAGAGTTACAAGATTTAGTGCATGTTTCTGAACAGGTGGGTAAGCACTCTTTGCAATGTGGTTTCGATGCTGTACAGGCCTCGTCTAGGGTGGCTGCCACTGGGTCAGTTCTTCGCAGGCATGCCTGGCTGGGATCAAAATTTATCTGACCATGTTAAAACTAGGATTTTGGATGCCCCTTTGCAATCTGATGTCTTGTTTGGTTCCCCTGTTGAGGCAGTTTTAAAGAAAATGGAAGACAAGGCTAAGTCTATGCAGACTGTTAAAGAATTTTTGCAGGTTCAGCCTCCAAAGTTTAGTAGAAATTGGCCTACTAAGGGGTGGGCGTATCCTTCTTATGATTCCCAGTCTAGGGGTAGATCTAGACGTGGCAGGGGCAGAGGTCAGGGCTCTTTCAGGCCTAGAACAGGGAGTTCTCCTGCACAGTCTTCAGGTGAGGGCAGGGGTCAGTCCTTTCGTAAACAAACCCAATGACCTACCTTTTCAGCTGCCAGAACCTTCTCGCCTGGCAGCACCTTTGGGAGGAAGGTTGGCACTTTTCAAAGAAAATTGGAGTTTGATTACCCAAGACAGATGGGTATTGGATATCATTCATCACGGTTACAGGTTTTATTTCCATACCTTGCCTCCTTTCAAAGGCATGCCAGACATTCCTCCTCAACAAAGAATAGAGGCTCACAAGCAAATTTCTCTGTTACTTCAAATAGGGGCCATACAGCAGGTTCCTATGCCAGAAAGGGGCCTAGGATTTTATTCTCGCCTGTTCCTTGTGCCAAAAAAGGGGAACAAGTGGAGACCAATTTTGGATTTATCTATCCTCAACACTTATCTGGACATTCCCAAGTTCAAAATGTTGACGTTACAACAGCTTTTACCTCTGCTGGGCAAGGATCACTGGATGGTAACTTTGGATCTCAAGGAGGCTTACCTTCATGTTCCTATCAGGCTAAGTTGCAGGAAGTATCTGCGTTTTCGGACTGGGACTTCTCACTATCAGTTCTCTGCATTGCCCTTTGGCTTATCTACTGCGCCCAGAGTATTTACGAAAGTTCTGGCTCCAGTGATAGCTTTCTTCAGGCTGAAAGGAATACAAATCTATCCTTATTTGGACGATTGCCTGATTCTGGCTCAAGAAAGGGACGAGCTTCTTCTTCATTTGGAATATGTGATAGCAGTGCTAAGATGCCTGGGGTATTCTGTGAACGAAATAAAGTCCAGTCTAGTACCCTCTCAAGACATGTGCTTTCTGGGTGTGAGACTGAATACAGCATCCCAGATGGCCTTTCTAACCCCAGACAAACAAAAGAATCTTTCCCTTTACTTCCATCATCTATCTCTTCAGTCCGGGCTGACTGCAAGGACAGTCCTTCAAGCCTTAGGGTTCATGGCATCTTGTATTCTGGTGCTTCCCAATGCCAAACTGCATATGAGGAAGTTGCAATGGTATCTCAAAAATGTATGGACTCAGCACTGCCAGGAACTGGACACTGTCATTCCAATAATACCTTGCATTCAAAAGGGATTTTTTGTGGTGGGCTCAGGAATGTCACCTAAACAAGGGACTCTCTGTGACCCGGCCAGAGGCGAGTCAAATTTTAACGACAGATGCCTCGGACAAAGCTTGGGGAGCTCATCTAAACGGAAAGTGGATACAAGACAAGTGGCCTGTCAGACTACAGCATCTACATATCAACTTGAAGGAGATGTTAGCAGTCCAGTTTGCATTAATAGCTTTCAAGGATTTACTTCTTCCAGGGCAGGTGTTGATTCTAACAGACAACACAACTGTCATGTGGTACATCAACAAGCAAGGGGGAACACATTCTTATCCTCTATGCAGGCAAGCAATGATTTTGTGGGAGACTGCTCTCAGTTTACAACTAAGTCTTCAGGCAAGGTTTCTGCCAGGAGCACAGAACTCCTTAGCAGATATGTTAAGCAGACAAATCATGGATCCCCACGAGTGGAAACTGGATCTTCATGTATTTCAGAAATTGACAGTGTCCTGGGGAACTCCAGACATAGATCTGTTCGCTTCTCCACTAAACCACCAGCTGCCAAAGTTTTGCACAAAGAGGTTTCATCCCACAGCTTGGAAAGTGGATGCTCTTTCTTTCAGTTGGAAAAATCTTCATGTGTATGCCTTTCCACCTCTGCCTCTCCTCCCAAAGGTACTTCTGAAGGTCAGGCAGGACAAGCCAAGGATGATTTTGATAGCTCCAGATTGGCCTCGACAGCACTGGTACCCATTACTGAGAAGTCTGGTACGGAAGCCTCCATGGCCTTTGCCTTTGATTCCACATCTGTTGTCCCAGGAGGACAGTCATTTGCTCAATGTCAAACTTCGCTCTCTTCACCTAACAGCCTGGCATATTCTGTTTTAAACCATAGAGGGTCTCAACTTCCACAACAAGTTTTGAATGTGATTTTGGAAGCTAGAAGGCCTAGTACAAGGAAAGTGTACGCAGATAAATGGAAGAGATTTTTGTTTTGGAGTGCAGCTAAGGATCTGGATGTTTCTGAGCCTGATTTAAGTGTGGCTCTTCAATATCTTACTGAGTTACTAGACAAAGGTTTGTCTTTCTCTTCTGTTAAAGTTCATGCTGCAGCAATTTCAGCTCATTACGATTGTGACCCACCATTGTTTTCTCATCCTTTGTTCAAGCAATTTCTTAGAGGGGCAAAGAATATAAGACCCCCACGAAGGGCTCCTACTCCTGCTTGGGATCTCAATTTTGTGTTGGAGAAACTCACTCTACAACCTTTTGAGCCTGCAGCTACTGCTGAGTTGAAATATTTGTCATGGAAGACTGCTTTTTTGTTGGCCATTACCTCTGCAAGAAGGGTTTCTGAATTGCAGGCCCTTATGGCAGTTGAGCCTTTCTTAATTTTCCATAAGGATAGGGTATCTTCACGTACTAATCCTTCCTTTATGCCTAAAGTGGTTTCTAGTGTGGCTTTAAACCAGACTATTCATTTGCCTACTTTTTATGCAAATCCCCAAAATAAAGGGGAAAAGATTTTGCACACTTTAGATGTACACAGGCAGTTGCAATATTATTTGGACAGAACTAAAGGGTTCAGACAATCTCAGCAGTTATTAGTTTCTTTTGCTTTGTGCTCTCAGGGCAAGCCCGTGTCAAAACAAACTATTTCTAAGTGGATTGGATTTTGCATTGCTTTCTGTTATTCCCATCATGGCAAAGAGATTCCAGCTGGGATTAGGCCTCATTCCACTAGGGCTACTGCCACTTCAACAGCTTTTTGAGGGGTGGCAACTAAGGATATTTTGGAGGCAGCCACTTGGAGTTCAGTGCATACCTTCTCTAGACATTACCACCTTCCATTATACTCTAAATCTAGGGCTGGTTTTGCCACTGCTGTGTTGCAGGGCATTTTGGCAGCTCCTGCTTCATTATAGTTTAGCCATCCTCCCTTACCTCTGCTTTGGGATTCTACCCAAGTGTTAGGACTGCAGCAATGTGAGATGAAGAACATAGTACAGTTTTGTACCTACCATAAATGTAGATGTTCAAGATCCACATTGCTGCAGTCCAACCCTCCCTCCTTCCCCTCTGTAGTTTGAGGTGGTTGTGTGGGTTGGGTTATCCATCTGAGGTATATTGTGTATATTGTATATATTGTATATATTGTACATATTTTTGGTGTTAGGCTGGTTGGTTGTTTAGCTGTTGTCTATGGGTTTTGACCTTTCTTTTTAGGGTCTTCTGACATCTGGGGCAAGAAAAGACTGAGGATATGACGTCGGTCATGCGCATTTGTACCCTGACGTTCTGATGTCAGTCAAATGCGCCTTGACCGACATCAGCCTTATACTCTGATATTCGGGCCGACCGAGGGACAGCGGACTACCCAAGTGTTAGGACTGCAGCAATGTGGATCTTCGAACATCTACATTTATGGTAGGTACAAAACTGTACTTTTCTGAGCCTAAGCTGGAAAACTTATGCATATAACTTAAATTTTCCCACCAAATTTGCAGTGTACTAATGTCAACCTGAGCACTTTTTAAATGTGCTGAATGTATTTACATTCAGGCCAAAGTACAACTGTTGTACCCTAAAGAAGACTTTAATTCATCCATCTAGCCAGAGTCCCTTTACCCCATTTTGTACCTAGGGACATTTGCCTTGAAAAATCATTTTCTACACTGAGTTTATATATATATATATATATATATATATATATATATATATATATATATATATATATATATATATATATATATAGATATATATATATATATATATATATATATATACATACATATACATATATATGCCTGTGTTCAAAAAAGTAGTCAACAAATGTTGTGTTTACTTAACAGTTAGCAGGTCTAACATAAAACTATCTTTTTTATGTTTGTAATATTCACAATTTTCATTGATAAGTAAATGTAATCCAGAGGCAGCAGGTGACTTCAGACAAAGGGAGGTGCAGGAAGCAATTGAATGAGTGGAGTTTATTGTAGTAAGGTGGGGCTCTATGAAGGCAGATCAGTGACTATTACCTGTGATCAGTAACAGGTGGGGTCATTCACATTCATCCAGAGACTGTCTCGGTACCCATTTTTATGGCCACTTCATTAAATTTATGTATATACTTCATATGTCTGACCTCCATCAATGAAGCAGCCTTAGGTGAAATGGAGTACCAGACAAAGGACTCCATGAGTGACTCTCTTGCATGTTAGTCCCTCCTGTACTTCTGAGTGACTCTCTTGCATGTTAGTCCCTCCTGTACTTCTGTGCCCTGTCTCTGTTTTCCACTTGTCCTGGCCCCACACCTTCCAGATAAATTGCTTCATTTTCTTCACACTATGTCTCTCTTTTGCCAATCCTTTTACATACCCTAGCTGCCCAAGATTCCGCTGTTGTAAATTTAGGGTAAGTAAGTGAATTAAGCTGGGTTCTAAAAGACAATATGTTCCAGAAGTCTTAGGGTTTTAGATGCTTTGATGTGTATCTTAAAGCTATTTTACAATGTTTTAATCAAATGATGGCCTAAGCAACGTAAAAATCATGTGTATAGAATGAATCTGTCTTTTTTTCAATGAAAAATAAGTTGAGTCTAGTGCTTAATATTCAAAGCTAATAAAAATAGTAGTTCTTTGGTAAACTGAAGAGACAACTGCTTGCAATGATATATAAATCCTATCTGGGAATACTGTCTGACTTCCTATTCCTCCAGAAGTGGTGGTTACTTTCTCTGCACCCTTCTGGTATTGTATTGGAATGAAAGTAAAAGCACAGATAGCTAGAGACACAGATTACACAGCTGGGGGTCTGGGAGAAGAGACCAGAGCATCATACCTCTCGACTCCAGATTTTTGCAGAATGTCCAGATTTTTGTTGGTTCCTCACATAAAATGTCTTTTTTCCTGTCAAATCACTGGTAATTAAAGTCACTAAATAACAAACATTTGAGTTTCAGACTTCATATCCTTCAGAAAAATGCATGCTAACATGCATCCTATTATTCTAGCAACTTTCTAAGTTTATAAAAGCAATATTTAAGATCTGTCCCTGTTTTGGGGCATTTGTTCTCCCATTATTTTAGGTTTTGTCCAGATTTCTTCCACTACAAGTTTGAAAGGTATGCAGAGCACTTACCTTGTCAATGAACAGTTGCTGTGACACAAACCTGTTCAGACTGCCACAGTTAGCCATTTTTTTGTACAATGCTGACGTATGACAAAGATAGAAAGTGAAAAGAATTATGGCCGAATTACTACTTTTAGATATGCTGCAACCCCAACCCCACACCCATGCAGTCTTTTTCATCACAGACAATCCCCCATACTCATCAGTTACAGCTAATATATCAATTATGCACACCTCAGATGTCTAATTGTGTTAAGAATAGCCACAGTAAAATATTCCTCCTGGCTTCACACAAAATGCATAGCAGTTTTGTAAAGACACAATAATGACTGCAAACTTGAGTAAATGATAACAGTACTGATCACTTTCATCCACAGATGAAGCTCAGCATTTAAAACCAAATGTACTGACTGTGTATACCTCAGACTGCAATAAAATGAAAATAATTCACAGTAATTTATTTTAACCCCCCCCATTCTCCAACACACACACATATATATATATATATACACACACACACACATATATATATATATATATATATATATATATATATATATATATATATATATATATACACATACACACACGCGCGCACACACACACACACTCACTGCATGGCTGAGAACACTTCAGATGTTTGATTGGGATCAAATGGATGAATACATGGTGCAACACACTACAACCCTTCCAAATACCACTCAGTATTTTGGTAAAGGGTTGGCTGGAGTCAAAAAAGCGTTCTATTGATGGTTTGTCTAACTTATAAATCTACACATGCAGGACTTGTAAATTTTGTAAATATATTACTGATGAGTCTTATGTTACAGTCATTGGCTATGGCTGTTCGATTAGGCACCCAGGTCACTGTAGCTGTAATATAAAAATGATTGTATATCTTACTATGTGCATGACATGCCAAGCATTGTATGTTGATAAAACTACAAGGAGTATAAAAGACAATATTGGAAAACACATTAGAGATGTGAAGTATAAAAAGTTAATAACGCTCTATATAGATACTTTAAGGGATGTAACAACTTTCAAAGGTTCCTATTTTTTGTGATTGACAAAATTGAACAGAATAATAGGGGTGGAGATATCGACAGCTTATTGGAGAGCAAAGAAATGTTTTGGCAGTTGAGGATTAATGTCATGGAAAAAAACAGGAATCAATGACCATTGTTCACTTAAAGGCATTTTAAAACTTCAAGCAAGATTAATTTAATTAACCTAATGGAATGTTTTATATATTTATGTTTCACTGTTTCTGTGGTTATATGTTTTTGTTATATTTATTTTAAATGAGATCAATTACTGTAAGTTAAGTTGACAAATATTATTCATTGTTTAATAGTTATTAAAATTGCACATATAAATTTATACTACTTACATTTCGTAAAGATTTTATATTGATTTGAGGATATTTATGTTTTTTGCTTTGATTAATTATGTTAATTAATCATGATTTTTGTATGGCTGATGCTTAATTGATGTGCATAAATTGTGGTTTATTTAGACTGTAATTTACTCTGATGCTGTGCTAACAGATTAAACGGGTGAAAGTGCTAAGTGTTTTAACTATTAAAGCTTTTCCTCCTGTTTTTTACCAGTGCTTTTTTATTGTCTAAATCCAGTTTGTGTTTGCTTGACATTCGTGCCAGGTTTGTGGTGATCCTTGATTTGGTATTTAGATATATTTTCCCCATTATGGTTTTGAGCAGTCTTAAATTTCTAAGAAAACTAGTCATGTATTGTACTTTGGCAAACGTTTATAGTACTTAAAGGAGAACCTCACCCAAATGTCACTATTTTTAATTTCCTAAATGTTCCTAGGTTCATAGGTTTGTAATAGGCTAATGACCCTGGAGCCTTTACAAGCCTAGCCCATAGAAGTGCCCTGGCATTGTGCCACTGATGTTAGTTCCCAGTTCTTCTGTCACGTACAGCAACTGGAGTGATCCCTGGGGTGAACTTCCTATTTCCCATCCACTCACCATCAAGATTTCTCTTGAAGAGGGCCATTGAGGTTCTCTGCTTGACATGTATGGGAAGTCTATTCCAGAGCATGTGCAGTCTCTGGGTTATGAACCTGTCTCTCCAGCATGTTCTGTTGATTGTGGTAATGAGACTGATGTCTCTGGAGCATGTGATGTGGAGGGATTGAGATTTCTTTAGATGTAGCATTTCTAACAGAGCTGGATCAGACATGGCTTTGTAAGTCAAGCAGAGATTGCCTCTTAGTAGACGATATGAAACAGAGAATAGCTGGAGTAGGACATGTGTTTAAGGCCTAGGATCCTCTTTGTGAGGTACTTTTGTGGCCTTTCCAGCTGTTGCATGCGTCTAGTGAGGTACATGCTAAATGGGGATTTATACTTGATGATTGGCCTGATGAGGGAAGAGTAGAGAGAGAGAGGATGACCTCCGTCCTGGATGCAAAACCCTTGGTAATGAGATATGCCACATAGAAGGACTTTCTGACCACAGTAATAATGTGGTGGTCGAAGGAGAGGTTGCTGTCAACCTGTGTCCCCAGATCTCTTATAACGCCTTCAGTGTTCATTGGGCTCCCATTGATGTGATAATTAGTGGGAACTGAGTTTTTCCCAAAGGGGATGACAACAAATTTTTTTGGCATTAAGCTTAAGGGCCATGGTTTCGACACCAGTCATTGGTCTCGTGAGGCCTTTCTGTAGGATGTCTACATCACTTGGAGAGTTAATAATGGCTCCCAGCTTGCTGTAATCTCATACTAAACATGTCACATACAGAAAAAAACATAATTTAATAGTTCAGTTTGTTTTATGACTGAACTTTTCTGTTTGCCTTTCTTTCCTGCATTTGTCTCATCATCTGTTACATCATGAAGGCTACTAAGAGTGGAGGTTAGGTCACTCATTCCAGCTACATAATCATTAAGAAAACAATGGCCTTTAAATGTGCCTTTATCATTCACAGATTACCTGCAACACACCTCAGACAAATAGTGTAGTCTGGAGTCTAAAGAAAAGCAAGGCTTTCAAGCTTAGTTTCCAAATGCAAGAAAACAACTCGTAAGTTTATATATTTCTTATCACAAATTAGTTGTCTTTCCCTTTAATCAAACTCTGAGTGACACTAAGACAATATTTTTATTTTATTCTTATTTTCTGTATTTTGATTTTGTCTATACTATATTTTCTGTAAAAGTGTGTGTTTCTTCTGCTGTTTTGTTACAGCATTTTTGCATTGCATACAGTGTTTTGTTGAGACATCAGTGAGTTTGGGGATCAAGATTAATTTCAAAGACTGTAATTGTAGCTGCAATATTAAAAACTGTGAATGCAACACAAACTGTCTCAGCCCAAGTAAGACCTATTAATCACAGGGGTTCAGATTTCACACACTTCCTAAACTGCAGTTGTTACTTTGAAAAGGACAATTAACTCAGTTATTTTCAAGTCTGTCATTCAAACACCCTTAAATTGCTGTAGCAAAAGTGGCCACAAATGAAAAACAAAGAAAGCAAAGTAATTAAACCTGCAGACAAACGTAGTCAGTCACAGGACTGTTGTAAGCTGATGAGACAGAAAACCACAGTAAATGGTCCTCACATAATATTCAGTCTGTCCCTCTAAAATGACATCAGAAAGGTAAGGGCATTGTTTGTAAAAGAAAATCATGTTGCCTATCGCAGCCCCTTTCAGGTCATTTTGAGGTATAACATATCAGAATATAACAACCACCACTAACGCATTTATTTATATTTTATATATGGTTCTTTAAAGTGTATGTACAGTTTATTTTTTGGTAGGATGTTGTCATTTGTATTGCTACGTATTTTCTTCTCAAGTTACAGTTGGGAATTAGCCTTTCACACACACACACACACACACACACACACACACACACACACACACACAGAAGTAACTAAGTAGATTGTTGCTCCAGCCATTAAAGAAAATGCTTTGAATATAAATTGCGAAACCTTTTTATCAGGTATTGGAGTGTAAAGCAGGTTGTGTGCTTCCCCTTCTGAAAGTTACTTGGCACTCGTGAGTGGGATATTTTTAGCTTCATTTTCATGACTGTTTTAGATGTGAATCTATGGTTTGCTTTGCTTTGTAAGTGTGTTCGCTGACGCATATATTTAACCAGGGTTACTTGGCAGATAATCTGCAGGTATTAGGCCGTGCCCAGCAGTCATGTGACATATGGGAAATCTAGGTGCGGAATAATAAGGACAGCAGAACTGAAAGTTTACTGAATGAAAACTAAGCAAATGAGACCATATGAGACAAATCAGTTTCAGAATAATGGTAAGGAGTGGTGTATTTTATGGTGAGCAAATACAGACCTCAATAGTTTTGCAGTATTTTATTCTTCCCATAACACATTGAATGAAATTATTCAAACAGAATGTAGTTTTAAGACAGTTTGATAAACACTATACGAAGATGCAGATCCTACCTGAAAGAAAGAAAACTATATTTTTTATATGTAACCAGAGAAGATGTATTGCGATGAGTCTTATTTTGAGGTGAAAATGGAGTAACTGTGCTGGAATACAAAAGGCAAATTCGTCTAATCCTAGCAGGCAAACTTTTAAGTTTTCATCTCTGTGGTTGTATGGATTAGGAAATTATAGAGACAAAAAACAAGTAAATAAAATATTATGCAAACAGTTTCATAAAGTATGTACCTGATGTAATGTATACATTTCAATTTGTGTTTGTATTTTCATGGAGTTCTTATTTTGGCAGAAACATTTAAGGCTTCATTCTGGGAAGATACAGTTTTCCCTCTAAGACCCTCTAGTGGCCTAGACTAGTAAGTGTGGACATTAAGACAAAAATTGTAAAATTCCAGTTTTTTCTGCTTATATTTTAGGCGTGATGTTCCTGGTCATATTTAAAAAATGCTGATTATCTCTGCATATACTGCACCCTCACCTTTTCTAACAAAAATAAAAAAACTTTTTCACCTGTTCATGTCTCAAAATTTGTTACAAACTAAATGCTTAAAATATGTTTTTAAATATATCAAGTCAGTTTGCTTAAAATGATTTATTACTTTAAAAAAGTCAAATGGGTAACCAAAGTAAAGTCTCACCACATACACTGCAACTCCTGCAGCTGGGTATTGGGGGGGGGGGGGGCCTTGCTTACAAAACTATCAAGTAGTGTTTCCTGGTACTCATATTGTGACAGTTGCCATAGTAATGGATTTACATTGTCTGCAAAACAACTAATATACATGTAGTCACTTAAACCTTCTTACTGTGATTTCTGATTACCAAATACAATCACTTTTCTAGCTGCATTGTCTTCATAATTCATTTGACTTTGCCAACTCTTGTGGCTGCCAATCACTGAATCAAACTTCTCTAACCACGTAAAGCTAGATGTCCTTCTACTTGATGGTCACCATGAAAAGACAGACCAGTTGGGACAGTTGCAAGGAACACCATTTGAGGGGACTGCACTTCAAAGGCAAACCGGGGTGGAGACTAGCACGTGGAAGGTAATGTATCAGGTAACTAGGCCTAAAGCCTGTATGTGCACTTTGAATGGTCATTGCTTCTTGCGGTTCTTTGAGTGGACTAATTTCTGGATCATTTCCTGATGAAGACTTTGGTTCTGTAGCTGAGCTAAGGAACAACTCTGGTACTTCTTGTCAGCTGGGTAAAAGTTGTGATATGATGAGCACATGCATGCACCTTCTCAAGGATGTAAGGGTGTAACATTTTATGCCCTACCAGCATGGAAGGGTAGAATACTGATTCCTAACACATTTTGCTCTAGATTTTTTTCTCTTAAGGACACACTGTGTATCTCATGTACTTGCTCATAGTTTTTTCCTCCTTCAGAATCTTTTCCCAGTAGGCACAAGCCATCTTTTCTGGTCACTACCCCTAGATATGACTTTTCTTTTTTCCCCCTGCTTGCAGATGTCTGTGAAGGTTTATAAGACACGATGTACTCATCAGATGGGAATACTGTGGACATTGGTTCTGCTATTTCTGACATGATGGTAAAACCTGTGTCATAGTCTGATACCCCCCCCATTTAATTCACAGTTGTTTTGACTGA